>NW_027203493.1:30150000-30300000 GCF_024711535.1 Dipodomys merriami | reverse complement strand
AAGTTTAATAAATGCAGCAATTGTGCTCTTAGGAATCACTTTGGGACCACTACAGAGGAAGTGTGCCTCATGGGTTGAGGTACAGGCTTTTTTTTCTCTCTCTCTCTCTGTCTCACTGACTATATGAGAATTTCCTTAAAAAAGTATACACAATTCTCACTGAAAATGTCTTTTAAGTGTGCTGTATACAAACAAGACAAGGAGACCTAGGTACATGATTGCTTTCCTGTCTATACAAGATATACTCACCTCTCCTTTAGCTTCCTTTCTTTCTGGCTGCAACAGGAAGTCTATTTCCTGGATCAACTGAGGTCTATTCATGTTGCAGATCTTAATAGAGCTAGAACAATCCATGGAATTCTGCCATCTAGGCTTCCAATCTCACAGCTGGGCCTTCGGCCCATTGTGCTTTATTAGCCAATCATTTTTGGATCCGGAAATGAAGATATCCTGAAAGTTCTTTAGCACAAGACAGACTGCCTTTACACTACTGTTTTGTATGAATAACAATCAGTCAATGGCTACATAAAAAATAATTTCTAGACTCTCTGAAACATGGAATTCTTTGGTCCTTCATAGGTACAGGGGGAAAGACAATGAAACACTTTGTCCCATTATCACAAAGCTTTTGCAGACTTGCTTCTTAGGAGACTCCCTCAGAGTTAGGAGATAGCAGAGGAAGAAGAAAAACAGACTTCATTCATAAGGCATTGTCTTCAAAGCTCTTATGTATTATATTACTTCTCACTCTAAAAGTTACATTGTTATTTTCATTTCACAGATGAAAAACTGAACTTCTGAAAGATAAAGTCACTTGGCCAAGTCACAGAGTGCTTGCATTCGAATCCAAGTGATCAGATTCCTAATCCAAGGAGGTCTGGAGGCTTAAGGGTGAGATGTCTTCACCCACTTCAGCCTAAAGATGCACAGGGAAGTTCTCAATGTCAGAAAAAAAAAAATGCTCTAAGGAACCTATATAGTATTTTAATGACATAAAACCTTAGAAATATACAGCTAATTTTTATATGTTTTATTGTAAAAATACTATGCAGAGGGTTACAGTTACATGAGTCAGATAATGAGTACTTTTCTAATCAAGCATTGTTACCTCCTCCTGTGTTTTTCCCCTACCATCCCTTTCTTCCCCACCTCCCCAACTTCTCTTCCTCCCCCTCCACGGAAGTTTTAAAGTTCATTTTCAACATGTTATCTTGTATATCTCGTTGTTACAATGAGTCAACCTGTATCCTTATTTAAGCATTTT
The DNA here is from genome assembly GCF_024711535.1 of Dipodomys merriami. Lineage (NCBI taxonomy): Eukaryota > Metazoa > Chordata > Mammalia > Rodentia > Heteromyidae > Dipodomys > Dipodomys merriami. The sequence goes on along the minus strand of NW_027203493.1, from coordinate 30,298,736 downwards.
GTTATTTCTTTTCCCCTCCCCAAATTAGAAAAATATATATACAAGATGCAGGGCACTGGAATCAAATACAGTGAAAACAGGGGTTATACCATGGGGGAAGAACATACCAAAGAAACAACAACAAAAAAATCACATAGTACATAATAAATACGTTAAAAACAATAGCAAGAAAGAAAAAACCACCTGTGTCCTTATCTTGGGGTTCATTTCATACAGCTAATTTTTAATGGAAAAGAAATATTCAATTTTTCAGTAAGACTTTGTTTACAAAAAAGTTTAAAAGTTTGATGATAAAATCTGACAACCAAAGAGGTCAGTAAACTGAACTTCAACATGTTATAGATATGAAAACAGATCTTGACACTAAATGACATGGTTGGGAGTTATTCAGGAAATTAGCAACCAGTCTGGCAGACAGGATCTTCTGTATGCATATTTCCTCAGCATACTCTTCTCTCCCCAAACAGCATATGGTCTCCTGATTCCAAGCCCAAATACAAAGATTATGCAGGCCATGGCATTCTCTGGCATTCTCCAACAGTCTCCAACATTCCAGATACAATATTTACAACACCCATGGAAGTCTGAGAAATACACTCAAATATTTGCATTAATCAAGTGAGCCGCTGCCCTGGGGTACAGTGTGTCTAAGACAATTAAGGATCTTGTATCACAGGATGATTTTGTATATGTCAAAGTAGAATCTGAAAAAATATTAAGTATTCTGAAGCTTTTACTTATAAAAGATATATGAATACTAGCTACACAGGAGGCTGAGGTCTGAGGACTATGGTTTTAAAACGAACCTGGGCAGGAAAGTCTGTGAAACTGTTATCTCCAATTAACTACCAGAAAACTAGAAGTGGTGCTGTGGCTCAAGTAGAAGAGCTCTAACCTTGAGCAAAAAAGCTCAGAGACAGCATCCAGCCCTGAGTTCAAGTCCCACAACCAACCAAAACAAATAAAAAGAAAGAAAAAAAAGGTAAATGAAAAGTTAATGTATGTTTGCTCAACCTATGAACATTAAATTTTAGTGACAAATAGAATGTCCTATTCTCACAGTAAAACTTTTTTTCAAAAATGCACAGAAAATCTTGGCTCAAGGTCTTAAAAGAGGATAATTTATACAACAATCATGTTAGAAATGAAATTTCAAAAGAAGTTTATAAAATTTATGTTCTAATCTTAAAATGCTCAAGATTTTACAATGGTCAGATCAATAAAAAGTAGTCTTTATTTTTTTTAACTTAAAAGTAAGCTGAATATGTAATCCAGAACCAAGAAGAAAAAAATGATTGAGCCTTATAGAGATAAAAAATATCACATAAATGTAGTGATTGTGAAAAATAACCCAGCAGTTTTGGACATCACCTTTTTGAAGAGACAGCTCTGAAATCACTGAAAGTGAAGACAAAAATTTTAAAAGAATTTGTTTCTGAACGTTAGCTATGGAAAGAGATCATCTTAGGCTAGACTCTCTTGACTTCCTACCCAAGTTTAAATCCTCTGCTGTGAATTACATAAAATCTATGTTATCTCACATCTAATAATCCTAGCTAGTTGGAAGGCCAAATCATGGACGATTGTGGTTCAAGGCCAGCCCAGGCAGAAAAATCCATCTCCAATGTCAAGCTCCAATTATCCAGCAAAGAAAAAAAAAAACAGGCTAGAAGCATAGATCAGTGGGTAAAGTGCCAAGTAAATACTAGATCCTTGAGTTCAGGCTCTGGTAACAGTGATTGTGTCACCCATAATTCTTTTTTCTTTTTTTTGCGGGGGGGTCCGGTCGTGGGGCCTGAACTCTGGGCCTGGGCACTGTCCCTCAGCTCTTCAGCTCAAGGGTAGCGCTCTACCACTTGAGCCACAGCGCCACTTCCGCCTTTTCTCTTTTTGCTTATATGGTGCTGAGGAATCGAACCCAGGGCCTCATGCATACAAGGCAAGCACTCTACCACTGAGCCACCTTCCCAGCCCAATGTGTCAACCATAATTCTATAGAGAAAAATCAGTGGAGAAGAAAAACAAATGACAGGCCATAGTGTCTGCTTCCTACCTGAATGTCAGCTCCACATGTGTCTCTGTGACAAAGGATAGTCATAACTATGCCTAGCATGTATTTGGGACTAACAGCTAATTCTAAATGATTAGTTTTCAATACAGTTGGAAGTAGTTACAGCAGTGAACAAACTCATGGAATTTCTCTGAGCTCTGGGAATATCGAAACCATGTTGAGTTGCTTTCAGTTTAGTAACCATTATGATTGACTGAACTTAACTCATGTCCACTGCTGTGCAAGTAGTAGAAAATCAAACCCAATGTAAATATAGAAGCAATTTTAAAAATTCAAATATCTAAAGAAATGTATACTTAAATTCAATGAGCAGTTTTTGAGTTTCTGTGCTGGCCCAAATATTTGCTATGTTAGGGTTAGTGCACAGTTTCTTTATATGTATTTTCAACCAACTTGGGAAAGTTAGGCAGAAGAAAGTTAAAAATATGTCCAAGAGCACCTGTTTTATAAACAGTAGAGATGGAATCCCAAATTAGTTGGTGTAACTCTTAAGCTTAGCTTCTTCCTAGGAAACTACAAATGTTTTATATGAAAAAGGAAAATGAAAAAGATGATAATTTAAGACAATTTCATATATAGTTTTCAAGAGGACATTTAAAAATTTGTTTTACAGGGGCTGGGAAGGTGGCTCAGTGGTAGAGCACTTGCCTTGCATGCCTGAGGCCCTGGGTTCGATTCCTCAGCACCACATAAGCAAAAAGAAAAAAGCCGGAAGTGGCGCTGTGGCTCAAGTGGTAGAGTGCTAGCCTTGAGCTGAAGAGCTGAGGGACAGTGCCCCGGCCCAGAGTTCAGGCCCCACAACCGGACCAAAAAAAAAAATAAAAATGAATAAAAAAAATAAAAATTTGTTTTACATTACTGATAAATCTCATAATATTAAAAGATAAAACAATTTATGTTTAGGCTAATTACAATTTAACATTATTTAAGAATAATTGTAAATGAAGTCGAGTGGCTAAGTCAAGATTGAATCTACACCAAAGTATTTGAAATGGTCCTCAAAATGTTAAATCTAGAAATTCAATATTAAACTGCTTGAAAACTTGGCCCGATTAGGAGAATCATCTAGAGAATTATATACATTATATAAACAAAGTATTTACATGGGAAATGTTTCAAAAGACTTTATATACTGGATAAACCATTCCTTAGGTTACCTTCTTCCAAGAAAATTGACTTAAGTATGGAGATGTTATTGCAGGTTCTAATTCTAAATTGCCTGGAGAAATAACTGCCAAAGGAGTTAAAGCTGGTCGATACACTAATTCACTTTTTCTAAAGCTACCAAAGCTTTACTTTGAAAGGATAGTATTTAAAAAATAGATTGTAGATGAATTTCAAAAGTTAGAAAATGGCCTCACAGTGTCACTGTAGATTGGTCTAGATTAGTGTTTCCTAACATTTTAAAATCAATATACCTATTACTTTCTTAAACTATAGAAAGTAAATCAACTGGGAAAAACCTTGACTACCAGGAGTGTATAAAATATAGATTAGGAGAATTCATTCTATATAGTGAATAAACTTTTATAAGCTATAAGCAACCCCATTCAAGAATTTTCCTCTACTTATCAAAAATAATCTTAATTAATTTAAATTAAATTTATTTGCAGCTCATTTTAATTTACTTACAGCTCATTTCTTTTTAACTACAAGATTTTAAAACTAAGGTATGCCTTGATTCTAAAAGAATAATATATTTTTTCATCATCATCATAATCTATATGATATCACTTAATCTTTAAAATTTTGATGAATTCTTTCTGTCTAAATAATGTACTGTGTTTTGAATAATATTCAATTATCATGAAGGAAAAAGTTATTTTATGTTCCTTGACAAAGCTAATTTACCTAATAACCTTTTTAGCAATAATAATGTATAAAATCTTCTCAGTAACTTGTCATTTGTCTTTAATTTGTTTACCATTAACTGGTCACCAACACCTAGAACAAAAAGTTCCAGATAAGGAGTGGATCTTCAAAAATGTCTGTTGAAAGGAATTCTATCATGTGAAATCATTCATGTAATTAACTCACCCTCCAAACTAGGATATTTCTTAAATGAAAAAAAATACTACAAATTATTATATCCAAACAGAGGATAAAATCCAGGGCAATCTTGGGTAAACTAGAACTTAGGAATAACTCATTTTCATTTCAGATGAATTTCTAACTGAATTACATTACAAAAAACAAAATCATATAGGGGATAAATTTTATTAAAAGTCCATGACACAAATATATGTAATTTTCAAATATGAAACATAGATGGTGAAACCTACAGAATAAGTAGGTTTAATATATCACTATTGGGCTGGGAATGTGGCTCAGTGGTAGAGCGCTTGCCTTGCAAGCATGAGGCCCTGGGTTCGATTCCTCAGCACCACATAAACAGAAAAAGCCAGAAGTGGCACTGTGGCTCAAGTGGTAGAGCGCTAGACTTGAGCTGAAGAGCTGAGGGACAGCGCCCAGACCCAGAGTTCAGGCTCCATGACCGGCAAAAAAATAAATAAAAAAAATAAAAAATACATTACTATTGAATATACATAAAAACTCAAAAACAAATACATAATTATAAATTTAAGTTTAGATAAATAGATTTAAATATAAATATAGAGAAGTAAACTGACATATTATTTGGAATAAATATAATAATGTACAAGTTCTAATAACCTTGAGTTCATATATATTGTATAAACATACTTTATTTTTCCATGTATTTTGAAACTAGTATTTTAATTTGACACTCATAGAAAGAATAATCCATTTCTCATAAAAAATTAATAAATGGGATACTCAGGTCATATTTTTTTTCCTTTTTAAAAGAAACAATCTTATAATTTAACATTAATTAACAACACAAAATGCTGATGTAATATTTGACACAAGTATTGTAAAACCTAAATTTTATGGTATTATAGATTTATAATGGCTTTAATGCATAGATGTTAAATATATAATCACCTTTCCTATTGTAAAAATATAAAAACACAAATCAATGAAAACTAAGTTTACTTAAGATTCTAAAGGCATAGGTATACAAAATGATATTTATCACAAAGGGAAGACTAGCAATATGATATCCTGTTCTAACATAAAAATGGTAAAACAAAAACTTTCCTAATGAAATAACCTAATTCAACTAAATATTCACAAATCTAGACAAGATTTACATTTCAACAAAAACCAGAGAAGCAGTGACTTTTAAATAAATTCCATGGTAGGGTTTAGGGGAAGCATTGCTCCTTATTCTATAAAACAGCTTAAGAAAATTCACATTCCCACAATCACTCCAGAGATTTTTTTGTAATCAAGTCCCTAAGTAATTGATAGCATCATTGTTTACCCAATTTCTTACTAGCATACAATACAATTCCCAAATTATGTGTAAAAGCATGAGAGTAACCTACTATCCCCTCCAGGACTGAGTCATGCCTGAGTTCCAACTGTGTGTGTGTGTGTGTGTGTGTGTGTGTGTGTGTGTGTGTGTGTGTGTGTGTGTGTGTGTGTGTGTGTGTGTGTGTGTGTGTGTGTGTGTGTACGTGTGGCTAACTGGAGATAAGAGTCTCTTAAGAGTGCCCCAAGCTGGTTGGCTTTAAACTGAGATTCTCAGATCTCAGCCTCAGGGTAACTAGGATTTTAGGTCTGGGTCACTGAATCATGCCTGAGTTTCAATCATATATACAAGGTTAGTCAAGTCACTGTGTGTGTGTGTATGTGTGTGTGTGTGTGTGTGTGTGTGTGTGTGTGTGTGTGTGTGTGTGTGTGTGTGTGTATGTGGTTAACTGTGTGTGTGTGTGTGTGTGTGGTTAACTGTGTGTGTGTGTGTGTGTGTGTGTGTGTGTGTGTGTGTGTGTGTGTGTGGTTAACTTAGACTACCCTAAACTGATTGGCTTTTAGGTCTGTCACTAATACAGGCCCTAGTCAAAGGACCTGCCCCTCCTGGGGCAGTTTCTTAGGCATTCCTTCAAAGGAATCCCTAGCTTATATAGTGACTGATGAGCTCCCCAAAAGTAAGATACAAGAGGATGAGGAGTTTTCAAAAGTGGAAAATTTCTAAGATAATATAACACACACCAATTTAAAAATTTTGAAGACTCCAAAATTCCAAAGGCAAGTGATTGAATCAGTCCAGCCCAATGTAACTAAATGCGGGTTCAATGCATTTCAGGTCTCTTTCTGTTGTTTTTTTTTTTTTTCCTTTCATCTTTTCCCAACTTCCTTTCTTCCTTCCTCCTTGTTTAGAGGGACCCAATTGAGTTAAATACTAAGAACATCTGAAGAAAATTTAGGTTCCTGACATTTTTTTTCCAAGCAAAGAGGTAGCCAACAAAGAAAAGATAAAAGCAACTCAAGTATATATCAGTCTGCACAGTGTGGCAAAAGAGATGAATGAAACAAATAACAAAATTCTACCAAGAAAATCTGCATTACCAGTATTAGTTTTTGTATTCTAAATAATAAAATATACTTTGGATTTAAGCAAAAACACTTCCAAGTTTTAATAATCTTTGCAACAAACCACGGACAAGAGTTCCCAGGATATCAGACATGGTTACATTCAAATATAAACACTTAAAATTCACTCATGAGCTAAATATGAAGTAGCTGCTCTTTGGACTTATCAGGGCAGCTAAAAACAAAGATAATTAAGAGTTAATTACAAGCCTGACACTGGTGGCTCATGCCTGTAATCCTAGCTACTTAGGAGGCTGAGATCTGAGAATCACAGTTGGAAACCAGGAAAGTCATGAGACCCTTATACCCAATGAACCACCAGAAAAAAACAGAAGTGGCGCTGTGGCTCAAGTGGTAGAGTGCTAGCCTTGAGCTGAAGAGCTGAGGGACAGCACCCAGGCCCAACCAAAAGAAAAAAAAAGGTAACTACATATAACTTCTGTTTCATCCATATGTTCAAATGAACTGAACAATCAACAACAGCTAATAAGAAAATCTAGAAAGGAAGAAGGGAAGGAAAGGGAAGGCGAGGGGAAGGGAGGGAAGGGGAGGAGAGGAAGAAGGGACAGTGATGCAAAAGGGAGGGGAGGGGAGGGGAGGGAAGGAGGAAAGTAGGGAAAGAGGGAGAGAAGGGAGGAGGAAAGAAAGGGAGGGGAAGGGGAGGGAAGGGCAGGGGGAAAGAAGGGGAGGGAGAGAAGCAAGAGGACCATCAGCAAAGCAATGATCTTTATCATTATTAAATAGAATTCATAGTACAAATTCTACCAGAATGGTAACTCTATCAAGATTAAAACTATACAATAAGTAATTTTTCAGTGTTAAACTACTCATTTTATTCTACTTTCCCTCTGAATTTGTGAGGTAATAAAAAATCTGTCATAAAAATGGATTTAGTTTAAACACAACTCAAAATGTGTTCCTGAGGTTAAGTTTAACTTCAAACCTAATGTCCTCCCTACTTCAAAACATCTTACTCTTCTAAACTGCTATGTGAAAATAAACTTTTCTATCTTGAAAATTTCACAGTTTTTGTTAGCACCAAACCAACAATGTGATTATTTTCCCAATCTAAAGTCCAAGATTGATTCCATCCACTAAGACTAGAGACCTGGAAGAAGGGTGTGTGTGTAATGTTTCTGGTATATGTGTATGTCTCTAAGTCTAAATCTATTTACCAATAAACAGTTCTTACTAAGGCCATTGCTTAATTGAGCTTCTTAGGTGAAAGGAAAAATATGTTTTCCCTAATTAGAACAGCTTATTCATTTCCTATTATTTTTCATCAGTAGTTTTACTACAAACTACTTCTGAAAGTAGTTTTTATTAATCTCTTACCTGTTCAAAAATAATTAAAATATCTCTTAAAATACATGCTTATTTAGTCATAGAAAACCATTGTAGTAAAGAATCAGAGATCATTCAATCTAATACAAATAAGAAGAATAGTCAGAAGGGGAAAATGACATGCTTGATGTCAGGTAGTTATTTAGCTAGTGGCAAGGCTAGGATTAGAACTATGTTATTTCCACCTCCTGCTTCCCACCCCCAATATTGAGGATTGAACCCAGAGCCTGGCACAGACTAGACAGCACATACTATGGTATATGGAGCCTTAGAAGTGAAGTCCTGAACTTCTGATTGGAGCTCTTTCCCCATCATCTGCCCCTTGTCCTTCTTAAAAATCAAGTGAAATAATCATTAAAATGTCTTAGTACATAGTTGATTTTGTTCATTATTTTCCCTAATCCATTTCAGGAAGAACATGGATTCCTTACTTATTTTAGCACAATTTCCATTTCCTAATTCCGACAAGGAATGCTGGTCAAAATTACAGAAGCAATAAATGAAAAAAGTATTTTTCAAAACAAGCCTTCCAAGCTGGGTACCAGTGGCTTACACTTGTAATTCCTAGCTGAAATCCCGATTTGAAACCAGCCTGGGCAGGAAAGTCCATGAGATTCTGATATCTCCAATTAACCACCAAAAAGGCTGGAAGTGAAGCTGTGATTCAAGTGGTAGAGTGCTAACCATGAGCAAAAAAAGCTCAGGGACAGTGTCCAAGCACTGAGTTTAAGCGCCAGGACCGGCAACAAAACAAACAAAAAACACTTTTTAAAGAACTTTGCTCTAAAAGCAGCATGTGAGTTTTCATATGTGTGATAGTTTAGGGAAGTTAATCACAAGTAAAACTACTAAAGAAAAAGCAAATCAGGATTTGTTTATGGAAAAAAATAGTCGCATATGGACTTTGAAAAACTTAAGTGACAACCACTGATCATGGAACATCATGGGACCACAGAATACAGGTTTTTCAGTGTTCTGTGTATTTGAAAATAAGAATACCTGACAAATTCTCCAGATACTAACTTCCTTTAAATAGGAACAAGTAATGTACTCATTGCCTTACTCATGTAACTGTAACCCCTCTGTACAGAATCTTTACAATAAAATTAAATTAAAAAAAAATAAGAACAAGGACCCCACAATAATCTAAGAACAATAAGCTAAGTTCTTGAATACCCAGTGTGGTTTCTCATGCTTTCAGGTCTTACTTATAATATTAACGTTACCTCAGACACTCTTCCAAACATCTTTGCAATTGTAATACTACTTTGAAGGTAAGAAACTAAGAAAAAAATCCAAATATTAGTAGAATCATGAATGCACAAATAATATTCAATAAAGATTATGCAGATATTTCTTAGAATAATGAATTTATTCATTTAATAAATATTTATTCCTACTTTTATGTACTGTTCAGGAGGTTAGTGAACAGACTAAATAATTTCCCGATAATTGAGATAAATACAGTCCAAATTAATTATTAAAGTAATTTTCATAATACATTTTTATTTTTAAATCCAATTTTTATAAGATAGGATACATGTATAAATATGTTGCATAGTTAATAGACTATCAACAGTGGTTTGGGGATGTTCAGTAAAGCTAGTAGGGCAGAGTAAGATAATTTTATTATTCTTTTTCTGCTCCTATAGTGATATTGTATGATAGTTTACATAGATGAATGACCTTGTATAATAAGTTACTAAGAATAACATACTTCTTCCCTCCCTATCAGAAGAAAATTACTTCTACTAAAGGTCAATTTAAAGAAGTTAAGAAAATAGAATTTGAGATTCAAAGATATTTGAAAAATCAATTTCCTTCTCAATATTTTAAATAATCACATAGACATCATATAGTCAAAGAAAAAGAATCTTTAAAATATGCAAACATTGAATTTTGAGGGAAGAGAATATTTATGTCCTTCCCTATAATTATATACACATCTATCACTTAACATTAATACATACAATTTTCAAATATGTGAAAAATCATTTGGACAGTGTTAGGATATAAATACGCCATATTAGTATGATTTTTGGGTATTTTCACTGTTTTGACATGTGCCCTAATGGAACAAAGCAAGGGTGGATGAAATGGTTGTTGTGTTGACGGGTTAAGGCAATAACACTGATTTATGAAAAGTGTTCTGAAGTCCTTGTAATCTTACACTTACTGAAAAATAAGTTCATTTCACATGATGAACTGCCCATCAAATGGTAAAAAAAAAAAAACCACAAAATGCTAACTTCATTACATCTCACCTGGAGAATACAGCATAACCAACTGAAAAATAAAACAATATTTTTGCTTCATACCAAATTACAGTGGTTGTCTTGAGGAAAAGCACTTGTGCAATTCTTTGGGTTTTGAATTGACTGCTTTTTCAATACAACACCACTTTTATTTCCTAAAAGAAGACTAACAGATGAAGAAAAATTATTCAGACTTGGATCACAGGTATTTTCCCCAAAATGAAATTAAGTAAAATTTTCCCTTCAAGAAAAACAATATAATTTATTTTCAATAATAGAATTTAAGCTATCAACTTAACAAATTTTATATTTTAAGGTATCATTTTAGACATTAAACTTAGGAACTCCAATTTAGAAATGCAACATTTTCCAAATGACCAAAACAAGATATTCCAAAATCATAGCAAAACAATGTCAATTCAAAATGCAAGTACTTATATACTTGCAAGTTGTAATGTAATGTAATTAAATATGAACATTATGTTTCAGGTGCCACATTGAATGACCTATATAATACTTGAAAATTTTGATAGTAAGAGAATATCATAATTATCTAGAAAAGCTCTATTTTCTAAATCTGTGACATCTAGATATACATTAATCAAATAGATAACAGAATGAATGCATATACATAATAATTCAACCACTTTCTGTTGAGTCTAACATTATAGACATTTGACAAAACACAGAACAATTTCATTATTGAAGTTATTGTAGAAATGTTATTTTAACAAGAAATACATTTACTGTTATTTTGAATGACAACAAATACTTAAATTGTTAATATTCTACATATAAACAAAGCCATAAAAACAAAAGCTTCTTGGAGTTCTCATCGATTCTAAGAGTATCAAAAGTTGAAGTGTTAATTTGAACTAATAAGTCATGGTAGATACTCATTTATGCACTGAGTGTAAACAATTTCAAAATTATTTCTGGAAAAAAATACAATTTACAGTGAATAAAAAGTATAGTTCTAAGTTAGAATAGAGTTTGAAAACTAGCTCTAACGTCAACTGGGATTTGATATTTAAGAAGAATAATTTATGCTTTTCCTGAACCTTAGTTTTGTCATATTTAAAATAATATTTATAACTGTCCAGAGAAAGTATTTTTAAATATGTTTTCAATGTATTCAAAGAGTACTTGGATAAACTGTAACCCATATTTATTCACTGCTGATAGAAATGCATCATGGTACAGCTGCTTTGGAAAACAATACTCATCAGTTTCCTCAAAAGGTTAAACATAGAGACATTATATGACCCATTAAAAATCTGTCCTTAGGGTAATTACACCCAAGGGGAATGAAAATATATATGCATTAAATTTCTTCCAGACTACATGTTTAAGATGGGAAATAACTTAGTATAGTCAAATCAATTTTGTATTTAGTTTTGGGTACCACTCCCAATTTTTATATTATTATATAACTATTTCAAAATCTGAACAATTCTAAAAGAAACACTTCTAATTTGCAGAAGGGATCAACCTATATTGATGCATGCCACAACATGAATAAAACTTTGAAAAAAATGCTGTAAGTTTTCCCTTCCCCTCCACAAATTATAACAACATCAAATACAATGAAAGCAGGGGTTATACCGTGGGGGAGGGACATACAAAGCAACAAAGAAAATAATCTTATAAATGTGTTAGAGACAATCGCATGAAAGAAAAAAAAAACATTTGAATACATATCTTAGGGTTCATTTCCCTAATACCACCTTATCTGACCTTTTCTGCTTGACTCAGACATATACTAGTTATTACAAAAGGGAAAAAACAAATCGTTTAAATAGGGATACAGGTGGACCCATTGCAACAATGAGACGTACAAGTCGTTATGTGGAAAATGAACTTTACAACTTTGGTAGAGGGGGGGAGGAAGGTTGGGTAGAGGGGTGGGGGGAGGATGGGATGGGAAGGGGAAACAAAGGAGGAGGCTACAAAGCTTGATAAGAAATGTACTCATTATCTTGCCCATGTAATTGTAACCCCTCTGTACAGTATTTTCACAGTTAAAAAAATTGCTGTAAGTGAAAGAAGTCAGTCACAAAAGATCATGTATTGCATAATTCCAATAACATGAAGTGTCCAATACAGGAAAAGCTATAGAGATTTTTTTTAATTTAATTTTATTTTATTTGTGAACATACTGTACAGAGGAGTTACAATTACATGGGCAAGATAATGCGTACATTTCTTAGAGTGCTATAGAGATTTTTAACCATAGATTTTTGTTTAAGTATTGAAATATAATGTAGGGCAAATGGTAGAGTGTATCTAAAATCAATTGCATAGCTGGTTACCCAACTAATATATTAAATATAATTAAAGTTGAATGGTTTGCAAGTTATATTTTAATAAAGCCAATGCAAATTATTAAGTAAAAGAACATAGGCAAAAATTTCTAGCAAAATAATTTGCCCCAAAGTAGAAACTTTACTTTAGGGAAATATTAGGGAAAAAATCTAATATTTCACTTATTTCTTTTTGAGTAAGTTCTTTAGCATTCTATCTCTGTATATTTCCTAGTGTATACTTGCCCCTCTCTGACATATAAACACACAAAATCTATAATTATGGATAATGTAATTTTACATAGTTTTGTATATTAGTTAATATCCATTCCACCAGGACTTTAATGTATCTTCCTCAGTAGAAAATAAAGACTTTATTTATTGCTAAAATACACAAATCATGTTAAAAAAAAAACCCACCACCATAAGTACCAATGTCAACTACATAGCAGCATTCTTTCATAAAATTCATTTTCAGAATTCTCAATAATTTGATATATTATGTCTTGTTGTTGTTAAACTACATCATAGCAGACATATCTTTCCATAGATATTTAGAAATACATTTGACAGTAGAATTTCCCAAAAGATTTACCCTTTTATGAACTTTCCACTTTATAATAATGATGTCAAACAGAGCTCTCTAGAATAATAGAAATGTTCTACTCATTTTTTTTCTGGTCCTGGGGGCTTGAACTCAGGGTTTGGGCACTGTCCCTGAGCCTTTTTGTGCTCAATGATAGTGCTCTACCACTGAAGCCACAGCTCTACTTCCAGCTTTTTCTGAGTACTTTATTGGAATAATAGTCTCATGGACTCTCCTGCTTCAGCTGGCTTCAAAACCTGGAATCCTCAGATCTCAGCCTCCTGTGTAGCCAGGATTACAGGTGTGAGCCACAAGCACCTGGCTTTCTACATCTTTTTTGATTTGCATGGTAGACACTAACAAAATAAGTTAAACTTTTTTAATGTAGTTAGTATGACTGAGGAACTAAACTAAAATTTTGGTTACATTGAATTTATTGAATAGTCACATGTAGTTAGTGGCTTCAGTATTAGTACGGATTTACAGTAATCTAGAAAATCTTTCCCTTTAGCCATAGGTAGTCATTTCTAACTATACCTGCAGATAGCTAGGACTACACAATCTTAACCTGAGGAGGGGGTGAACAACATAGCCTGTGATGACTTATTTTCTCGTTTTATCACTGCTCAATTACTGCATCTGTGCTACCCAGTCCTTCAATGTCTTATGTACTTTCATTTTTACTTCTATTTTCTAACATACAGGTGCTCAGATACCTGTTTTTAGGTTGTATTCCCCTAGCTAGTACTCTTGGATCTCTGTTTGATCTCTTGACATGCAGTTGAGCATATTAAACTGTTTCCCTAAAATGGAAAAGTTTTAAAAAAATATGATGACTTAATCCTCAAAATAATACTGTTCCCCATACACTTTCCAATTCAAAATATTGTCAACCCCTAAGTGCCAACTATGTCATTGTTATAAGTAAAAGAGAACAAAACTTCTATTTTTATGGATATTAGAATTTTATAAATAGAAAAGACTGAAAAATCATTTAATAGATTTCAGATAAGAATTTGGGACAAAACACTAAAGGGTCATTGCTCAGCAGAGATGCCAATCTTCCTTTGGCTCTTCCTCATAGTTTTAATAATTAACCATTAATATAACTTTTTATTAACATTCTATTCATGATTCCTAATTTTTGCAGTAAACACAGAAATATATGCCACTATGCTAAAAGTGTAAGGATGCTAGACATCTAGCCAGGATTCAAATTACTCATGACATATCCTGGGACCTAACAGCCAGATATGATTCACTATTTAATTGCAGATTAGGCAATATTAGAAAGCCATAATAATATGAAATAATCCTTAGCAGCAAAGAAGGGTATGCATCGGAGTTGATCACAGTGTCTCAATAGCTATGTGCAGATGATCATATAAAATAATACTTTATGAAATGAACTCCAAGAAAAGGAGGCAAGAGATTTTTCAGTTGCAATTGTTGCTGTTTTGTTTTCTTTTCCCTTTATCTTATTTGTCTTGGGAAAGGTAGAAAGCACCGAAAAAGTGGAAAAAGTTTAAACAAATACAACCATTGTACTCACTAGACACTACATGGAAAATGAACTGTGCAATTTATGGGTGGGGGAAAAAGCAAAAGAAGAGGAGACATGGTTCATAAAGAATTATATTTATTGCCTAACACATATAACTGTAACCCCTCTGTATATCCTCTACAATAACAATAAAAGAAAGAACAAAAATTGAATTCTAAAGAATTCAAATAGAAAGGGAAATTTTTATACTGGCAGAAGCTATAAAGAAATTACAGATATAAAAAAAGGAAATGGAGCCAGGAACCAGTGGCTCATGCCTGTAATCCTAACTATTCAAGTGGCTGAGATCTGAAGATTGCAGTTCAAAGCCAACCCAGGTAGGAAAATCCATGAGACTCTTATCTCCAATTAACTACCAAAAAGCTGGAAGTAGAGCTGTGGCTCAAGTGGTACAGTGCCAGCTTTGAGTAAAAAAAAGCTAAAGGACAGCACCCAAGCACTGGCACAAAAAAAGAGAGGGAGGGACAGAGGGACGGAGGGAGGGAAGGGAGGGAAGGAAGGAAGGAAGCAAGGAAGGAAGCAGAAAAGGCAAAGGAGGGAAAAGGAAGAGGAAAAGGAAAAGGAAGAGGAAAAAGAAAAAAGAAAAGAAAAAGGAAAGGAAGGCGGGAGGAAGGGAAAGGAAAATAAGAAAAGCAAAAAGGGAAATGAACATGAAAAAAATGGGAGGTTCACAATTAAAAATATGGCATTGAACAGAGGATAACAACCCATTTTTTGGAAATGAGTAGTTTTATTTTTATTTGAATCTATAATCATTATTGTTTTCTACCTGCCCTCTTATCAATATTTCATAACCATTTCTGATTCTTCCTTTGTATGGTTTCAGTCCATTGGGTCTTCCACAACAAAAATACTGGGTAGGTGTACCAACAAATATTTATTTCTCACAGTTCTGGGGGCTGAGGAGTCCAAGATCAAAGCCCCAGCAGATTCAGTGTCTGGCAAGGCCTCATTTCCTGGTTCAGAGAGAGCCACCTTGTTGTGTCTCACATGGCAGAGCAGGTGAGAGCCCCCTAATAGCCCATTTTTGCTTGGTTTTATTTCTGCTTTTCTGTGTCATTTGCTTAAGAAGTAGCATGGAAGATTTGAGGAGTGCATGAGAAGATGAGTCTGAACGTCTAGAGGATATCGGCATGGTTTGGTAGAAAGGACGTAAGTCCTTGATTCCAAATTCTGGACTGGCCACTTTTACCTTGAAAAATAATATTTTGTTTTTCAGAACCTTTGTTCTTCTTTTGTAAAAGGAGGTTGATGAAGTCCGTCTCATAGCATTGGTTTGAGAATTAAATGAGGACACAACACACCAAAGCACTGGGATGCGGAGTATTTCCACCATAAATTTTAGTCCTTGTCTTTATCAGCACATTTTCTACTCCTTCTTGGTGGGTCTTTCCAAACATGAATTTTTAATATCTGAGTTGTAGTCAGTGTGACATAGTGTAAGCCCTACATATTCTAACACAATAGTGAGTAAACAATAGCCATTCAAAAATGATTTGTGGATTGACTGAAATTCCACAAATGCATTCTTACTGGTTCTGATATTCATATCCCAATAAGAAAACCTTCCTCAGTGTCACTCACAATAAGAACTAGCTTTCGTGAGGAGAAATGAGTTTCTTTTTCCTGGTCTCACGTCTAGTTTTCTTTATGAAATACAACACAGAATCTCCTCAGAGCCCTTCCTGTAATTTCAAACAAAATCTTTAAGACTGGAAAACAATCATTGTTTCCTCCAGTATTTCACTTAATCTCATTCTTCACATGTAATTCATGTGGGTTTTCATCACTAATTCTGGCACTATGTCACATAACCTTTGTAAATACTTTTTAAAAAATGTCTTAGGTATGCCAGGTAAATCAAGAGTGATCTCCTCTTCTCCTTCCTACTAAAACTGAATAGTACACAGAGAGAGGTCTGGGACAAGAAACAGGAATTTCAGGAAAATGCTTTCCAACGTCCATCTGGGAAGGCAACCCTAAACCATGATAGCCATGGCTGAGCAATGCGTAGTCAACAACAGGGATAAAGAACAGCCATCATGCTTCGAGGCAAATGCCTATTGGCACTAAACTATAGCTGGAAAAATAAAAGAGCGCCTTTCATTAACCAGTTAAAAAGAAATCCAGGACTCTCGAATGGATGTGAAAGCCTGTGTTTAAGCAAAACCACAGTATGGTCGTGCCCATTTCATTTTCTTTAGCTTTCTTAATAAACTTCTATTTATGCTCCCTTGATGTTACCAACTTCAACTCCAGTGTCTCAGTAGGCTTCCCCACATTTCAGCATGGAAAAATTTCTAGCCATATAGACTTATATAAAGCACTCTTTGTGTACTTGACTGTCTCTTGACATCTTGCAACCTGAGCACAACAGCTGCATATTTGAACACAGAGGTGGCTTTACTAAGTAAAAATGTGTTCCTAAGTCCAGATAAAACAAGTTTCTTCATAAACTGCCATATAAACTGGAAATTGTTGTAAATGAATTTCAAAACAGTAAAAACCTACTTGTTTATAATATGGTCAATGGTTTATCTCAATGTATTTTCAAAGTGAAAATAAAATCTTCATTTAGGAAGGCTGTTTATTCAGCTAGGATTAGAAATGTCTTGTATTTGTAAAGCTCTATAGAAGACTTCTATAGCCACTTTACTGTTAAGTAACCACATCATTTCTAAGAAACTTTAAAGTGAGACTGCTCCCAATAGAAAACTGACACATTTCACTGATAATCTTCACTTCTGACTCTATTTGAAAAGAATGGTCAAAGACAGGAACCCTGTACACATGTATGGATTTCATTCCATTTCTATTCCTGCCCTAATTCTTGTGGCTTGGACCTATTCCAGATGCTCTGCCTTACACTGTGGTTTGCATTTGAGATCCCTACTCCTGATTCATTGCATTCCCTGATTGACAAACAGATTTAGATATGAAAACAAACAGTTACCTGCCTATAATTGGTTTCTAACAGCTGCACTGTTATAGCACTTTTAAAACATGATAAAGTTGCCTTCCAGATAAGCTTCCTGTTCAGTTGTGGAAGGGGACCAGTGGTTTGTTTTTTTTTTTTTTTTTTTTTAAACCATTAGGAGTCTTTACTGTTCTCCAAGATAATCCACAACTCTCAAACTCTCATGTATCTATGATCTTTGTGTCTTATGAACTAAAATATCTGATACACAGACAGACAGATAAATGTTTTACCCCTGTAAATTAAATAAGTATACACTGGATTTTAATTTTCTAAACTTATGGGCTTTTTAATTGAGGGCAAAAAAATCTTCTATGAGACAGTCACATTTTTGCTGTTTTAATTTGGAGCATAATACTACTTCACTGACAGTGAAATTTTAGACAAATAAATATCCTAATGTTATTTTTTAATAATTTGCCTCACAGTATCAATTGAATTACATGAAACATATCAAACTAGTTATGATACAAGTTAATACTCACATACTAACCACCATTGTAATTTCTTCTGCATATCATAATAAGAGACTAGGACTTAGCATTTTAAAATTCCTGGAGAAATCAAATGTATTTTAAGTATCAGCTCTGATTATTTAATCAGACAACTTGCATTTTGCCCTGGCTAATTTTGAAGGCTGATAATATTTTACTCATAAAAATAATTGTGCACCTGTTGTGAGGGAAGCCTAGTTAAACAAATGTTAATAGGAATGTAACTCTTTGCTTTAAGCTTAAGAATACAGGTCTCTCATTATTATCATATGAAGAAACGTATTTTTAAACCATGCATAGATCTCATTTTAAATCTCATCTGTTCCATAGAGAGATGTTCAAGCGCATTATTAAAACACATATACGTATAATGAAGTTTAGTTGCCAGAAAACTAACACTGGATGATGTCCACTAAACCAGATAGATGTGGAGTTCCCCTCATCCTTTACTACCTGTGTTCTGTCTCATTCTATTTCCTGAGCAAACCATTTTAATGACTTCGAATTGTTTCTGTGAAATGTGTACTTTTCTTGCTAGTTTATGATCAAAGGAGAAAATAAAAAGGAGACCCACAAAAGCTGTACCCCTCTTGCACTTTTACTTTCAGACCCTTTCAGCAGTAGAGATCTTTTTCAGTACCCAAATTCTCTGAGCTTTAAAAAATGTTAGGCACTCAAGGAAGAGAGACGGTCTTAGACCTTTTCTCTGCAGTTTCTGTCATTTTGTACAGACTTTCTAAGAGCTACCAACTTGTGTCTATTCAGTCCATTTCCAGGTGTAATCAACTCCAAAGTGCTGAAAGAGGCTTGAGGAAAAATAATTTATCTGAAGGTAAACTAGTTAAATTGTAAGCTCAGTTATGGAAGGTGGCTTTGCAATTGGCTGATTGTCTTTAAGGTGATATTTAGAGGGAATTTTTATTTTAAATTACCTAAACTTTGAACCCCTATCCTTTACAGTGTCAGGCCCATACTAATTTTAGCTTGGTTAGTGCAATAGAAGTTTACTACTAGAGTTCAGAATATGAGTACATTTTTTTTAATGACCTAAATTCTCTGTAGTTTTCTTTTTCAATAGTTTAATGCACACATTTGGATTGAAGGGGAATCACAAATAAACGGAATAATTGCATCAAATTTCCTCAGTGCATTAAATATGCACTCAGTGGTAATTACTAACAGTAGCAACAAATTTAAAAATGTACAGAATAAAGTACAATTTAT
The DNA here is from genome assembly GCF_024711535.1 of Dipodomys merriami. Classification (NCBI taxonomy): domain Eukaryota; kingdom Metazoa; phylum Chordata; class Mammalia; order Rodentia; family Heteromyidae; genus Dipodomys; species Dipodomys merriami. The sequence goes on along the minus strand of NW_027203493.1, from coordinate 30,279,460 downwards.
GCTTATTTCAAGGTCCTTATTCATAAAAACACCATTTGGATGAAAATACACACATTTCATTAAGTGGTTTGCCTGGCATTTTATTTAAAATTCAGACAAATGACCTAAATACTAAGAGTGTGGGAGGCCTAGTACTATGGACTAGTTCTTTATGTGACATAGTAACTACCTCCTGAAAATCTGGTCAAAAGCTAACTTTAGATTAAGGAAATGCCTAGCGCACACCCTGGCACCTTGAGTGCTAAACATAGAGCATTCCTGGGGACATAAACAGCATGAGATTAATAGTGTTCATATGAACTTCCCTTTCAAGAATCAGCTCTATATAAATATTTTCACAAACATACATTTTAAAACCATATGCATTTATTCAAATGAAAGGGGCTAAGGTGAAATAGAGCAAGTTAAAATGTTTTTCTATTATTTGCATTTACTAAAACCATATATATATATATATATATATATATATATATATATATATAAGTTTGAAAATAAACACATTTATAGCAGGTCCCACTTATTACAGCTACTTAAGGAAAACAAAACAAACCTCTATCGACTATGTTTCCAGAAATGTTATGTGTGACTGTCCCCTTTGAACAAGATGCTAGAGAAATCTCCTGAAGCTTTAGCTAAATTGTTTTGCTTATTTTCATATTTTTAATTTTTCACACCTTTTTTTATTAACGTCACGTAGCTGTAGGAGGGGATTCATTTCATTTTGACATGTCCACGTATATATGAAATGTGCCTTAATCACAATCATCCACTCCATCTGTCTTCCCCAGCTTCCTGTACCTCTTACCAAACCAGTCTCAACAAGGCTCATTGCTCCATTTTCACTTGTGTGCATAAAGTTTGTCTTAGATAGTTTAATCTGTAATTAGCAACGTGATTTAATAATAATGCAAGGGTTGAGAGGCAAACAATAGATAATCTATTTTTTATATAATAAGATAGAAATGAATCCGACCAGTCTAGTAATCACCAGGTCTAGCTCATTTAAAGAAGGTTTCATTACTCTTAAATTCAATAACATAGTTTTGCACAGTGGCTCATACAAGTAATTTCTTACTTGGGATGCAAGGATCAAAAGGATTATGGTTTGAAGGCCATAACAGACAAAAAAGTATACAGACCCAATCTCAAGAAATAAGTTGGGCATGAAGGTACATACTTGTTTTCTCCCAACTTATATCAGAAGTATAAGTAGGGGAATTATGGTTTGAGGATGATCTCAGGTAATAATAAAAGGCTTTATCTGAAAAAATAACCAAGAGCAAAAAGGGCTTGAGGGTGTAGCTCAAGTGGTAGAGTACCTGTCTAGCAAACACAAGGATCTCTGAGTTCAAACCCCAGATTCACCCAAATACATACATACATACATACATACATAAACTACATTGTTTTGGGTTAAACAAACATGACATGGAAAGTGAGCTATCCTATAAACTTGACATGGGTGGTAATATCAGTTTCTTGAGGTATTACAATTTCATCTCAATCTTATATGTCCAATAATTTCCTGTGAAACAATTTTGATCTAAAAGATAATGGATGGTTCCAACTTCCTACTGGTCATGACAATGGAACATTCTTACTATTACTACCACTGGTAAACTGGTAGCAATTTTCTGTGTATATATAGAATATATACAAACATTTTCCTCAGTTTTGTTTTGCCTCTCTTACTACTTCCAAAGAATTCTCATTAAGCCAACCAATCATTTAGATAATATAAAGAGATGGATAATAATAGAGATGTCATTCTCCCATTATAATGCAGAGAACAAAGTTTATGTCAAGAGACAATTTTCACTCAAACTCAAAATTTCTCATTTTATAGAGAGACAGGATATTTCCACTAAGAATGAGATTAAATATACCACCAATAATATTGTGAGATCATCATTCTAAGACATTAAGAAGGTTTCTCTCAATTTTCCCACCTTTATTTTATTCCCAGATCCCCAGTGTTCTGAAGTCATCCTGTCCTTTCTCATTTCACTGAGTCACTCTAATCTGTACGTGTATATTAAAGTATGGCTGGATGGATAAGTATTTATGACTATTTTCAATTCTGGTTTTTTACATTAATTCTGAACTAAAATCACATATATTTGGAGAATGTTACCTAGTTCGATAAAGAAAGATTCCCCTATCAGCCTAAATCTAATACACATCATTAAAGCTCCAGTATGTTTTCACTAATTCCACACAGGAGGGTTACAGATGTCCTGCTAGCTACCATTTCCTGGTAAGCAATCTGAATGGCTTCCAGGAAATTGCTAATGACCTGTATTTTACTTAAAATCTAGGCTGCAATTAGTAATAGTTTTCTTTTTCCATGCTGGTTATAATGTTTATTTTCATCACAGTAATCAGGAAGGGGAAAAAAAGGTAAAATGCCTTGTTTAGGTATTATTTCAAAATATTCTTTTTGATTTGGATATGTCACCAATAGACTAATACATTTTTAACCTCATCATAATTGTGTAAAAAAAATTGAGTTTTTTTACTTCTTTCCAATTTATCTTCTTTCCCACTCTAGTGGATAGCTTTTGCTAAAATTAGCCTTTTTAAAATGAAATCAGTAGGAATACTTTGTAATTGCTATTTTTTAACATATAAGAACACTTCATAATTAAAACTTCTTAAACCAGATATGATTTTAAAATTTTATATTTTAATTATAATAATTAACTACAAAAAAGAAGTTTCACATTCTTATTCATTAAATTTAAAATAGGGTAATGTGGTCAATGCAATAACAAAAAAGAATAGATTTAGCCAGTGTTATATTTATATCCAGAACCTGTGATTAAACTTCAGTATTTTCTTTAATGTAAACATTGATTTTACTAATTAGATTCAACTGATATTTTCCCTAACATATCGATTTCTTTTAATCCCAACAGTTAACAATGATTCTAATGATCATAATACTTTAGACTTTAATCATACAGTAGGAATTTTTGCTAGTAGCTTTTGTTTGAGTTTTAATTAAGAAGACTTTGTATCTCCAACCCCAAGAGAGGGGTCAGTTTTAATTGCTTGTATGTATATCACACAGACTTCAAAAGAAGTAAAAGATGTTTATAACTGAGAGTACAAAGGAAAGCTTTGAAATTTCTATATTCATGTAAAGTGATATAATTAAAAACTATGGGTGTTGCTGTGTTATAATGTGTATGTGTGTTCATAAAATTTGCTGCTCTGTGCAGTTGTCGTTAGCAAGAAGAGTCCATATATTCTCTAAGAATTACTATTGACTACAAGAAGATCAAAAGAGTATATGAAATGGACTAAAAATGTAAGGGAGAATACTAAGTTTCTGCTTTAGTAATTTACTATATGATTGAGAGCAGTGACTTTTTAAGAATTAGAAAAAATATCTGGATAATGGAAAAAGACATTATTTTTTCCTTATATGCAAAAAAAGAAGTTGGACAGAATGTCTCCAGCTTTTTTGTTTAGTCTCAAGTTCTAGAATATTCTGAAGTTCTATAATTATAAAGATATATACAGAAAATATTGGCAAGCAATCTGCTTCATTGTTTCACCCAAACAGCACAGTGAGCAAATAGTATCTGTACTCTCATTCTCTTTTACAAGCTGATGTCTAGAACAATGAGAAATCTAAATATTATTATTATAATATTATTGTTTAATCTCATTTTCTGAGACAGCAACACTCACAAGGAACTTTGATGGTTTTATAGAGTTGAAAAGTGGCACATAATTCACCTCTAAGCACCTTGTCTTTAAAGTTCCTCTAGATGAAGAAATTGCTGTAAAATTTTAAATGGAGATTAAAGCAAACTCGTTTATAATGAATATGCAAAGTGTAGTTCTCTGGTTACAACAGAAAACATCAATCACTTTGTATTTCTATACCTATGAGTAAAAAAGGCAAGGTTTGCAATGAATGATCAGAGTACTTAGATACAGCTTACTCTACTACTATGAAAATGGTCATATGGGAAAGAAAATTGGCATTTAAGACTGTAACCTGTGATATACAATGCTAATTCTATAGCAGTGCTCTTAGACCCATTCTGACCGTTTGTAGATTATCAGCACCGTTTTTAAGAACCAACACTATTTGATCTCCAACCTTCAAAAACCAACACTATTTGATCTCCAAAGATTTATCATACACTGAAAATAACCATGACTCTTGTGTAACAATGTTCCCAAAAGATTCTTGTTGCCAATCAAAACTGAAAATGGAACCAGGTCCTCAATGGAACTGAGTAGCAATAACAATAAATCCAGTTTAATTCAGTATTGTCACCTAGCACAACCATGGTATGTTTCTACTGTTTGAGATAGTAAAGATCTTAATTTTAATTCCCATAGTTACAACTCTAATAAGGAACAAGAAAGTAAGGATTCCTACTAAGTAGTAATTAAGATTTAGAACCAAACCCCTTGGAGGTATTCACTGAAATTGTGTTTCAGTGAACTGTGTTAAGTAATTGTGTTTCAGTAGTTGCTTTGCAAACTTGTAGGATATTACACTTAAAAGAATTTGTTGGGGCTGGGAAGGTGGCTCAGTGGTAGAGTGCTTGCCTTGCATGCATGAGGCCCTGGGTTTGATTCCTCAGCACCACATAAGCAGAAAGAAAAAAGCCGGAAGTGGCGCTGTGGCTCAAGTGCACTGAGGTACAGCGTCCAGGCCCAGAGTTCAGGACCCACAACCAGCAAAAAAAAAAAGAAAAAAAGAATTTGTTTTGTCACTTTTTTCTAATAGAACCATTTTCTAAGCTACAGGAGAACATGCCTACAAATGTGCCTACCTGGGTGCTCAAATGTATATATTGAAATATTTAACCATAAACAACCAAGAAAAGAACATGCTATTTTCTTATTTGCATCGTGTCATATAAATTTTTGCCCCCGCATCATATGCGTTTGACAAATACGAGCACAAACAGTTTGTGCTCACGTCCAACAATGCTGTCTCCCTGGCACATTGCCCAGGGAGTTGTCTTCACACCAAGCAAGAGATGCCAGCCCCAGTGTGGAGGCACATGCTCAGACAACATGGCTAAGAATCCCTTGGCTAAGGCACGGAGCTTAGACCCTCCATGGCGACAGAGGGTGCCGCTTGTGCTCACGACATTGCTTAATGTGGATTTAGAAATGTTTCAGGGTCTTAAATGTTCTGGCGTCTTCACTCCTTTGGGACTACTCAAATAAATAAATAAATATAATTACAAACGAGTTACAAACTCAAAGAATATTTCTGCCTTACCTCACTTCTTCCTACCATATTTTTCTACCCCTGTTTTGCTTGATTTTTTTTTTCTGGTCCTGGGGCTTGAACGCAGGGCCTGGGTGCTGTCCCTGAACCTCTCTGTGCTCAGGGCTAGTACTCTCTCTCTCTCTCTCTCTTTTTTTTTAACTTTTTCTTTTTCTTTTTTTTTTTTTTTTAGTTTTTAATGGTTTTTGTTGTTTTTATTTTATGTCACTCCTGTTGCTTGAACTCAGAGCCTGGGCACTATCCCTGAGCTTCTTTTTGCTCACGGATAGCGCTCTATCACTTGAGCCATAGCTCCACTTTGGCTAGTTTATTAGAGATAAAAAGTCTCACAGACTTTTCTTCCCCAACTGGCTTTGAACTGCAATTTTCAGATCTCAGCCTCCTAAGTATTCTGTCCCTTGAGCCATAGCACTACTTCCAGTTTTTGAGTAATTTGAGATGAGAGTTTCACGGGGACTTTTCTGCTTAGCCTGGATTCAAACTGAGATCCTCAGATCTCAGCCTCCTGAGTAGCTAGGACTACAGCTATGAGCCACAATCACCCAGCTTAAACTCCTGTTTTTCACTTACACATATATCAAAGTCATAAGTAAACTGTGCTTGTTTCCTGCTCTGCTGTAGTATCGCATTTATATAGCAAAGGGTAAATGTGGAGTCTGTTTGTGGGGAAAAGGATAGTCCAGAACCTGTCTTCCCATGATTCCACTGGGACTGTTGAGGTTTTGAAAAGTTTGAGAACTACACTGCACTGCATCATAGGCTTTAAAGGGCAAGTTCAAACTCTACTTCCACAATTAAGTCATCTTAAATGAGCTTGATAGAATTAATAGGTAGTAATATTAACAGTAACTAAATACAGGACTTTGTCAAACATGTTGGCTTGCTTGAAGTTTTACTAGATGGAAGAGGAAACACTTGTTAGTATAATTCTTAATATTATATACTAACACAATTTTGAGGATGCAAACTTGGTTTAATTCTAAGCAGTTTGATAAATTCTATGGTGACAATAAACCCTTAGAAATATACCAACGTAGCCAGGAGCTGGTGCCTCATACTTGTCATCTTAGCTACTTAGGAGGCTGAGATCTGAAGATTATGGCTCAAAGCCAGACTCAGCAGAAAAGTCTGTGAGTGTCTTATCTCCAATTAATCATCCAAAGCCAGACTCTAGTAGAGCTGTGGCTTAAGTGGTAGATTGCTAGCCTTAAACTGAAAAAGCTAAGTATAGTGCCCAGGCCTTGAATTCAACCCACAGAATCAGAATAAAAAATTGTGTATGAATATGTGTGTGTATATATGTATATACATGTAAGTAAAAATATATGTATACGTGTGTGTAAGTAAATAAACACATGTAGTTCTTATAAACAAAGTTACTTTTCAGAATTTGTAACACTTTGGGCCACTCTCTGAGTTTGCTACTATTAAATTTCTGCCAATTATGGCATTTTATCTCAACTAATACTGCTACTAGAAAGAAGGGTGCCTTTGAAACAATGGTGCTGAGAGAATAGGTTGGAATGGTAAGTGAAGCTGCAGGGAGGAGGGGAAATCACAGGTGCAAGGCCACAAGACTATAGTTACACAGGATGAATAACTCTAGAGAGCTAATGTACAGAGCATGGGGACTACACTTAGTGAAAGAATACTCTACTGTATACTAGAAATTTGCTGAGAGATTTTACATGGTCTTACTATGTATAAAGTAACCGGTAACTTGTGAAGGGATAGGTATGTTAATTTGCTTAACTATTAACCATTTCAATATGTATATGAAAATATAATGTATACATACAATGCCAAAACATATTGCTGTACACCTTCAATATAAAAAGTATACAAATTAAGCTGGGCGCCGGTGGCTCATGCCTGTAATCCTAGCTCATCGAGAGGCTGAGATCTGAGGATCTCGGTTCAAGGCCAGCTAGGGCAGGGAAACTCCGTGAGACTCTTATCTCCAATAAACCACCAGAAAACCAGAAGTGGTGCTGTGGCTCACTTTGAGCTGAAGAGCTGAGGGACAGGGCCCAAGCCCAGATTTCAAGCTCCACGACTGACAAAAAAAAAAAAGTAGCTAATTGACAATTCTGATTCAGCATTTTTCAAACTTCTGCAGTAACTCAACTCCTATCAAGGGGTTTTAGAAATATTTCTTTCAGGGCTGGGAAGGTGGCTCAGTGGTAGAGCACTTGCCTTGCACCTGAGGCCCTGGGTTCAATTCCTCAGCACCACATAAGGAAAAAGCCAGAAGTGGTGCTGTGGCTCAAGTGGTAGAGAGCTAGCCTTGAGCTGAAAAGCTGAGGGACAGTGCCCAGGCCCAGAGTTCAGGCTCCACGAGTGGACCCCCCCCCCAAAAAAAGAAATATTTCTTTCACTTAGACATAAAATTAATTTTGTGTGAAAGCACATCTTAAGTAAAATCTAACTAAGAAATTATCAGTTTATTGTGCTTCTTAATAATGTGGTAATGTTAAGATCCCAACTTTACTAGTCCTTCCATTCCATTTTTCATTGGCAGTGATAGATACAGACTAGATTAAGGACGATATGTAAACATAGAATGCCTAGAAAATAATATATATGGATACATTCAGAAAATAATGACAATAAGAATTCTAAAATTGATGAAGTGACGCTGTGGCTCAAGTGGTAGAGCGCTAGCCTTCAGCTGAAGAGCTGAGGGACAGCGCCCAGGCCCAGAGTTCAGGCCCCATGACCGGACCAAAAAATAAAATAAAATAAAATAAAATTTAAAAAGAATTCTAAAATTGAACTGGTAGGGCATATGAAGCCATTTCTAGAGACATGTACCTGTTCAAAAGTGCCTTTATTATAGGTAATGAATATTAAAATAGACAAAAGAAAAAGCATATGAAAAATAAGGAGGAAAGAGATAATAAAAATTAAAGCAAGATTAACTGGCATACTGAAAAGCAGCAAAATCAACATATAAATCCAGCAATTGGATGCTTATTGAGGGAGGTCAAAAATATGTAAAATTAAAAGTCAAATATAGAACAGCAAATAAATATGAGTTAAAACTGTAGATTTACTATTGCACATAAAATTAACACTAACATTTGAAAATATTAGAAATAGACATTTTTATTTAAAAATATGCTATGGCAAAACCAACTTATAGAAGAGTATAAAATGTAACAAAAGAAAACAAAACAAAACAATTATCTCCAAAGAAAATTCCAAGCCCAGGTGTTTTTATTTTACATTGCCTAGGAGAGGAGGAAAAGTTACCCAATTCCAGCATGAACTTTAGAACTAAAAATTAACAAAGACAGTACAAATAAAGAAAAACATAAATTAATCCCATTACAGATACAAAAATAATAACTATAATATGAGCAAATAAAACTATATAGTATATTAAAATGAGGCTATTCCATGACTAGTTAGTGTTGATTTTAAGAATAAATTAAAAAAAAAAAACCAATATGGCATGCTATAAACGAAAATGCAGTATCTCATGGAAACTCTTAATAGAGTAGAATATTTTTAAATGATAAAAATATTTAAATCCATAGTAAACAGAATATCTAACATGAAATAGTATAGGCAATATAATAAAATAAAAACTAGGCAAAAATATCTGTTAACTATTACTTAGTAATATTTTTAACATTCTAGGCAATGTAATTTGGAAACAGGATAAAGATGTATCAATTGAAATAAGGTTAGAGCTAGGAAGGCTGATGAAGAAGGAAATTCTAACAATAAAACAGTGAAATAAATAGACAAAAATTATAAGAATCTCTAAATATACTAACATAAAAAATAAAATGAAGTATATCTCATGTGTTATGAATAAAACACCAAAGGAAGTATATGGAGTTTATTTTACAAACAAAACATTTTTGAGAAACATATAAGTATTAAATAAATAATTATTAATGGAAATATTCATTTTTATAATCATGTCAGTTTATCTTGTAGTGTTATACAAAAAGTAATCTTTGAAGAATTACTTTGGGATTTTAACTTATGATGAAAAGTCCAAGATGTGTAAATATTATGAAATATCTTGAGTAAAAATTATGAAAAGCATTATAAAATATAGTATAAAGTTAAAATTTTAATATATCATAATACTAATGAAAGTTGAGATAGATTAATAAAATAAAAAGACATTACTTCATTCTATGTAATGATGAGAGATCATGTTTAATATCCTTTTTTGTTTCCATTTACGTAGCTTTACATAGAATACATGCAATGTGTCTAATACCTTTTACAGGATCTGTTTACAGAAGACAGCTTTCAATAAAATAAATTTTGCTGTTAGCATTATTAAATGAATAAATAAAAGATACTACTTCAAATCAGAGGAGATATGAATGATTTAATGATCAGTGCAAAAATATTTGATTACTGCTTAAGAAAAATTAAGTTATTCCTCTATTACCATTAGTTTAGAAAAATAAAGGGTTAAATACTTTAAAATATAGCCAACTAAATAGAAGAAAATATGGAAAAGTATTATCTAATCTCAGAGAGGGAGAAGCCCTTTGAAGCAAACTCCTTACAGAAGGAAGTATTTTAAAGGGGATGGAAAGCATTATGAAATCAAGCAAATGATGAAATACAACATAATTGACAGAGTTTAATACTGTATATATATATATATATTAAGCATTCCTACAAACTAGTAAAAACTAGACAAGTCATTTAAAGGAAAAAATGACCAAACTAAAGGTTGAATAAAAGACTCAGCTAAATTATGGAAAGCTTTATTTTATGCCATATTTTCTGCAAAAATAATAATTGAGGGGTAGGGGGTGTGACTCAGAGATAGAATGGTTGCCTAGCATGTTCAAGGCCTTGGGTTCAATCTTCAGGGAAATCTATAGAATATCATTAAGTGGAAAGAAAGATGAAGAATAGTAAAAAGTTGATACTAATTTTATGAGAAGATTTTAACATATATATTCATTCATTCATTTTACACATAAATGTATGTATTTTGTAATCGGGCAATATCAAATGCTGAAACACCTTAAGTGAATAGATTACTTTAGATTTTGGAATAAAGATAGTATTTTTTTCTTTTTTTCTTATATATGTTATTGTAAAAATACTGTACAGAAGGGTTACAGTTACATGAGTAAGGTAATGAGTATATTTCCTATCAAGCATGGATAAATTGACCTTATCCATTCACACAGAATGAGATCAAAGAAGGATATTCTTAGGAGAGGATCACAATGGCACAATAGCTATGTCATCATATAAAATAATATTTATCAAAAGGAACTCCAGGAAATATACACAAGAGGGATTTTTTCTTTGTTGCTGTTTTTGTTTTCTTTTCTTTTGTCTTGTTCATTCATTCATCTGTCTTTGGGAGGATTGAGGGGGTGCAACAAAAATGGTGAGACAAAGCGTGAATAAATGCAGCAGTGATACTCACTAGACACCATGTTAAAAATGAACTATACCACTTGTGGATGGGGAAGGGAGAGAAAAGCCAGGAGAGATTAAGGGAAGAGGTGATATTGTTGAAAAAGAAATGTACTCTTTATCTGACTTACATAATTGTAACCCCTCTGTACATCGTCTTTACAATAACCATAAATAAAATAAATAATAATAATAAATAATAATTGGCCTTATCTAATTTAAAATGAAAAGGTTTAAAAGTGTTTAAATCAAACTATTTGCCTATCACTTTAGCTAAATTTTTCATTGGTATAATTCAATATAATATATATGATGACAAACTACTAGAATGGAAGAGACAAAAATATAGAATGTTAAAATGTGAAATTCAACGTGAATATTATCTTTGTTATCTTTAATGAACATAAAATTCAGAATAGCACACAAATAAAATTTTGTGTATCACATAAAGAACCCAGGGAAGAAAAAGAAAAACAAAAGAATTGGAAAGTATAATTTTGCATGTGTTTTACTTTATGCATTTTGAGCATATAAGAGTTATACATTTGTTTGGATTTGACATTCATAATTAAAATTAAATATAAAAAAAGATGAGACACATGTGGGGAAATATACCCTGAAGTACAAAAATTCGATGTTGAGTCATAAGATTAAAAATGTTAGCTTCTACATTACTAAGAGAAAGCAAGACCCCTATCATTCCTGCTGGCAAAAGCTTGCCTTTGCATAAACCATTTCTGTTCTGTGTTATAAAACCAGTGACTTTGGAAAGGGAGGAAAACACAGAATGACGTGCGAAGTAGCACACACCATGTTATTGCAGCTGGATAGAGAATATGTCACTAATGACTTTCTTTCTACCCGTCAGTTATAAGTTGAGGGATTTTTTTTTTTTCAAAAATAGCAAATGGCCTTTATGGGTACAAAACAGAAGCACTGAAATTCAAAGTAATATTCAATTTTCACTTGATTTTGACACTGTATTAGTTAATGTAATGAATTATTAATTATTCATCAGCAAAAGGATGACTTCTTTTTCTCTTCATTTAAGTTGAACATACCCTGAGTATTACCCAATTTTCTGTAGTAAGACCAAAATAACATTTTCATGAGATTCTTATTGCCAAATTGTGACTCAACTGAGATATTATCCACAACCAATAGGAAGATGTACCTAAATGGTTTGATAATTCAGAAAGCTGATATAATTAAATTCTCAAATTATTAGAGTAAATAAAGAGTATTTATTGACAGAACAAATGACTATAAATTTTGGTCTTTATTCAGAAAACTAGAAACAGAGTACTTTGTCTTCATGAGTCAACAAGGGAGAGTTTGAATAATTATGAAATATCGTTTCTTACTGGTTATCTTAATTGTGAAATAGATTGCCCACTTCTTAACATGTAGACATATGTAGGCTAGAGATGTTGCTGAATAGTGATTGCCCAGCCCTTGCCTGGGCAAAACTAAATTAAATAATTGATTAATTTAAAAATGTAAAGAGGTTTTTCTGAGGCAGAGATCATGAAATGCTAAGTTCTATCAAGTCTGTTTGAGATTAATCAATCTCTGATTTTACAGCCATATTAATACTACAACTAGTACATCATATATTTCTGTCACTCATGAGTACCTTTTTAAGTATCAAACATGTAGTTCTAAGAACTTTAGCTTTATTAAATCTCTTAATGAGCCTATAAACTAAGTACTATTATGTTCATTTTAGTGATAAGAGATATAAAACAGAAAAATTGTTTGCTACTTATGTAGCATGGCATGGCCAAAATGTGAACTGAGGCAAGGAGCCTCAGAGTTTACCCATAAATCATCACATACAGTATACTCCATAAACTTTTTTAAAGGCCTGGCAGGTAACCTCTTTTGATCAGAGGAAATTCAAATTATCCTGGTATTCATTATTCATGGTAAGCTATTATTATTATTGTTATTATTAAAAGAAAAACTAAGAATATCTTTAAATCGCTGTACATTTTTGACATATTTTTGTCATACATTGGGTCAAGTAAATTCATGAGACAGTATAAACTATAATCATATATTTATAGAATGAACAAGAGAAGATAGATATTTCTTTCTGTAAACATTGCAATGGATTTAGTTCAAGGACATGTTATACATCTATCCCTCATATTCAACCAAGTCTTATAGGTAAGAATTTAGTGTTATATAGAGATCAACAAATATATAATTATACAAATTAACATCTGTGCATCAACATATGTGGCATTCTTTATATTGTACCTTTAATGTCTCCAAGAAGTTCACTGGTATTTAATCTTTCCATTTTTTCCTTCCAATCTTTTGAAAGTAGTTTTTCCATGCAGGAGGAATCTATTAAAATACAAAAGTAAGTATTGTAATTGGTGAGTATAATACATTCAGAAAGTGAAATTATGGAGAAATTCTCTCATTTAAAAATGTACAGGTGAAAGAGGGGGAGAAGAAGAATGCGGTCAAAAAGTCATTGCAAATACCACAAAATTAAGAGAAGGGAAGGAGCGAGCCGAGGGAGATGAGAATGTTGAAGGGGGTGACACTGATCAAGGTGCATTTAGTTCATAAACTGCATTCATAAAACGGTATCTGCATTGTACAACTACTTAAAGATAATAAACAATCTTTTAAAATGCAGAGAGCGATTTCTGTTGCTGTTGCTTTGACTCTGGTATATAGACAACTGTATTACTCCATTACAAAATACAACTGAGTTTATTTTCTGAGAAAATAATTTAAGTTACTGAACAGGGGTAAAAAGGATAATGTTCAATAAACTTTTCAATATTTAATCAGCATTTATCATTTTTTAGTCTGAGGGGACAGAAAAGAAGTCTCTTTCCTATTTGAAGTTCAGATGACATTCCTTTTAATTCAGATGAGTTTTTAAATCCAAGCAAAATGTGCACGGAATCATAGTAGATCTTGCCCATCAACCCATTACTACTTACTTTTTTAGATCTTAAAAAGAAACCCAGCTTTTGTAAAATATTTATTTAGAGCAAAACAAAATTTTTTAAAAATCAAGATGTTCTTTCTCCTAGTAGTGAAAACTGCTACAACTTTTATACAAAAAATAATGCATAATTTTATTAATATTTATTTAAAAATTATTCACCATATTGCATTCTAAATAACATCTTAGCTTATATGAAGTAATTAGTTTCTATAAATATTCAGAGAGGTTACAGAGATCACACACTAGAATGTTCTAATAATTACCAAAATTTTCTCTAAGAGTTCTTTTTCTTTCTTTTCAAATGGTGTTGCAACAGGGACTATTGCTTACAACTATTTGCTTATATACTTTTAAGACTCAAATCTTAACAAATAGTGCACATTCTCAAAAGGGAAAGCAGATTTAAATACTAACTCCTAAGTGTAAAGCATACTCTTCTTAAATTTTGCATTCCAAGTGTCAAAATTCTGGTAACATTCTTTTAAAATTTTATTAAAAACAGTTACTCCAGATCCAAATGCTTTCTTGCTTTCAACTCTCTCTTTAGCATTTTTCCCTTCTTTTTTTCCATCCATCTTAGTTTTTCACAATAACAGTCAGATCAAGATGGCTCTACATGGCTTTAAAAGCCAGATAAGCTTTAGTAAAAGGCAGTGATAACTGCTTAAGAACTGAGAAGAGCATTGCATGTTAGAGACACCTGTAATCCTGGCTACTCAGAAGGCAGAGATTTGAGAATCGAAGTTCAAAGCCAGCCCAGGCAGGAAAGTCCTTGTGACTCCTATCTCCAATAAACCACTCAGAAAACCGGAAGTGGCTCTGTGGCTCAAGTGATAGCATGCTAGCCTTGAGCTGAAGAGCTGAGGGACAGCGCCCAGGCCCAGAGTTCAAGCCTCATGACCAACAAAAAAAAAAAAAAAAAAAGAAAAAAGAAAAAGAAAAGAAAAGAAAAGTAAAAGAAAAGAAAGAAAGAAAGAAAAAGTATTGGGGAAAAACAATATTGTGACATGATTGATCAAGGATTGGATACAGTCCAGATCTGGGTCATGAAGAACTAACATACTAGCTGGCTATCAGAGAAACAAATTCTTTTTAAATACAGTCTGTTATAAAATGGAAACTTTCTGCCTCTTCCCTAACTTCTTTCTTCCTTCTCTCCTTTCTTGCCTACCTGTCTTCCTTGGGTCTTAATTCCATTCATTCCTGCTCATTCCTTAGGCTTTAACAAGTGATCATCTTTGTCTCAAAATCAGATTCTGGGAGACCTTCCAGTAGGGCTACATGATTATTCAGATGTTTATTGTATGTAATCGTCTGTAATGTAATGGTCTGATATTTTTTGTTTCAAGACATGAGGCATATATTTTGTTCTATAAAATCTCAAAAAAGAGAAAACTAAGAATAAGAGTTAAGCCAAAAAATCTTCAAAGATATGCCCATAAGAGAATACTTTTTTCCTCAAATCATGTTTGAATTTCTGAGAAACATCAACATGACATTAGATTATGAATGAGGAAAAAATTAAATCTTTCATACACTACCTAATTTTTTTCCTTTGCTTTTAAACCTTTCATACATTCATTCTGCTTAAATTGATGTTTACTGACTCAAATGCAAAGTGTAAATTTCTTGCTTAAGTTTTGAGTTGACAACATGTTATAATAAAGACAAAAGCCTAATTTATTGATAATGATCACAAAAGTCAGAACAAGACTATACATATATACTAGATACATAGTAGATGAAAACAGACTAAATTATAACCATTATTTCTATAAATAGACTTGAAATCTTTCAGTGCTCCAAGAAAAAAATGTTAAAACTTCATGGGAAAAAATATAACTATATGGACATCAAGAATACACACTTCAAATATAAATCAAACCATGTAGCACAGCTTTACATAAAAGCTACTCAATAATAAAATGGATAACAACTTCAAAGCATTTTACATTCTATTAAAAAATTAATCCTACTGTAATGCTGAGTTAATCTAGCTACATGAGTTCCCACTTCACTTGAAAAAACTGAGAGGGAAAAAAAAGTCTCTCTGCTTTGGAGTAATGAAAATATTTAGTAACAACAACTGATTTAATCTATGTGCAGGACAATAAAAGTCAGTATCTAACACCTAATTTAACATTTAATCTTAATTCTAGAAGATTCCAAGAATACTTAAATCTGTAAGAAAATCTCTTGAAAAACTCCCAGGTTTCTTCCCTGATTATCTGATTGCCAAATCTCTAAGGACATGCTAATATTGGTGCTGAGCACTCTCCATACTACAATGTAAAGCAAGTAACAAAGGAAAAAGGAAAGACAAAGCAGTCTGTTACAAGGACTGGATGGGTCCCAAGGACAGTTTCTGACTGAAGATGCAAGTTAAAAGGAAAAAGTTAAAAGGAAAAGTTTGTTGTTGTTGTTTTTCAAATTTCCTACTCCATTAAGAAATAAAATAGGCCAATCCACACTAATATCTAGGTAAAGGTACAAATTAAAAGTATTTATCTCTCTCTCCTATATTCTTTGGCTGCATTAACAGAACATTAAGGGAGGCTCTGCCTTATTATAATCTAACACAACTTCAGAAGCCAACAGAGGAAAGGCCAGGTTTGAGAAGAAACGGCAATGATGGAGGGGCATACAAAAAGAGGGAGGAAAGGTGAGAAAACACAGCAAATACATTATATAAAAACTGAACTATGTAACTTGAGGGTAGGGATGGAAGGGAAGAAACAATGGAAGGGATATCATTGTGCATTGTATTATTGAACTGACATGGAATTGTAACCTATGTATAACTATTTAATAAAATAATTAATTTACATAAATACATAAATAAGACCAGATTTTCATACATACATAGATTAAGATGAAACACGGTGGTTTTAATATAGAAGAATGTGATTCAAAATAAAAGAATAAGAAACGTCACACATATCTTTTATTTTATTCATCTGAAAACAACTTATATGTTTACCGTAGTTCACAACCTTAAACAATGAAATAATATAAATTTTATTATCTAAGTTTATTCAAAGTTTATTCAGCTGGAAAACAAGGAACTTCATACCTTTTTTTGGGGGGGGGGGTCCAGTCGTGGGACCTGAACTCTGGGCCCGGGCGCTGTCCCTCAGCTCTTCAGCTCAAGGCTAGCGCTCTACCACTTGAGCCACAGTGTCTCTTGCGGCTTTTTTCTTTTTGCTTATGTGGTGCTGAGGAATTGAACCCAGGGCCTCGGCATGCAAGGTAAGCACTCTACCACTGAGCCACCTTCCCAGCCCCACTTCATACCTTTTGGAATTAAGATAAAGCATTACAAAATCACAGCATTAAAAATATCACCAACATATGCACACATGAAAAGAAATGTAAATTATAATGCTTTCATATTCATTTAGCATTCCATAAAATGCCAGGACATTGAAATGCAGGACTTTAAACTCATTTTGTCCAATTTTTAATAAATAATGATGATTTTAAAATGATTATTAAAATCTAAGATTAGGCTTTTTCTTCTATAGTTGAAGCAAAGATATAAAGCTTTCATATAAGTCAATTTGTGTTGCACTGTTATCAGGGAGTTTTTCTTTGCATATTTAAGTTTCTCTATCTCAAATTCTTGCTAACAAAATAAATAAGATACAATATTTTTTTTAATTCCTCTGCATAATAGAATAGAATAGATTGCAGGGTTTCTGCTTACTAAGTACTTAGGTTTCAGGCTAGGTAAGTCAAGAAAGCTTTATTATAGCTTAGTAATTTTCTTTCATAGCATAAAAAAATTAAGTGAGTATGGGATATTTGTTTCCTAATTTGTATGACAATACTTTAGGAATACATTTAAATTACTCCAAAGTAAGCAAAACTTCATCAGTGTTAACTCCTTTTCTGCACAAAGTAAAGATATTTTACATGTGTAAAATATGTCAAATAGATTTTGTGAATTAAAATTAAAGTATGGCAAAAATAATAGGAAAATGTTATTGTACTTTAAAACAATTTACCTTTCAGTAGATATTTGTCGTTCTATTTACCACAATGTGATATGTAAAGTCAGAAATACTAAAATATTAGAAATATCATATAGAACATATTCTTCAAATATGTTAGTAAGAAAAACAATGACTGCTCTCCCTGTATGCAGAGTTCTTTTTGCCTCATTAATCTTTAAGACAATAGTAATACAATATCTTTTTATTTTACCATAGGAATCCTAAATTTTACATGCAATAAATTTTCTGTGTATTCATAAACAATGATAACATCAAAGTATCCGTGACTTTGGTCTACAACTAAATCTGACGATATATATTTATCTCCCTGCTGATCATCCAGCCATATTTTTCATTAGGGGACAGAGAGATGCACATGCCAGTTACTGTACATTTCTCCACAGTGGCAAGTGCTCCACAATACAGTGGGATAAAATTGGAGCTTGGAGAGCTTGAAGAGCACTCTTAAATTTTAATTAAAACCCTCCAAGCTCACTAAAAATAATTAGACACTGAAATGTGCCAGTTTTATTTTGAAGTCACTGTAACATTCAAAGCATGCTCCCTGATGACTGTCCTCTCTCTCAATCTCTCTCAATGTCTCTCTCTCTCTAAATCTCTTTCCCTCCCTCCCTCTCTCTCTCTGCCTCCTTTCCCTCTCCTCTTTCCCCCCTTGCTCGCTCTCTTTCTCCTTCTCCCCACAATGAAATAACTGATTTTCCAAATAAGAACAAGGGGGTATAAATAGTGACTGTTTTCAGGCCTGCTCTTCATGCTGGGAGCTGACAGCAAAGCCAAAAGAGTAGGTTTTTAGATTGCACCAAATAAACCTAAAATAATGTTCCTAAGCAGGCATCCAAATCACTAAAAAAAAAAACTAGATAAAATTCAGTCTGCAGAGAACACTATATGTTATATCACTGATCTTTTTTGATCCCAAAGTCAAACGTTTAACCTCTTAAATGTTTTTGCTATCTTAAAATATCTCATACAATGCTATAGCCCATCCTATTTTTAGGCAAGCAGCAAGAGAAAGCATGCCTTTCCCATACAGCAGGGCAATGATATAAACATCAACACAGATGCTCTGCCAGGAAGAACTGGACTTCTCAAGCAGTTGATCATTAAGGAATGCACCAACTGTTTTGGATAATCTCGTGCCAGCTCCCCTTTTGCTCCACACTCCCCTCTGGGAGTGGCCAATCTTGTCCTAGTCCTAATTTTTCATTTTACTCCTCCGTAGCACCCCCATCTTCAAAAAGATGAGAAATGGCATTTATGCCTAGCAATGAAAAAAGCAGGCTTACTTCCCCAAACAGAGCAAAACTTTAAAACAATTAACCCTCCCCTCTTCTTTCAGATAAATTACTAAGTATAAAATGCAATCTGTTTCCTTTGTTTACTCAATATGAACAATTTGTAAATGACTCAAGGATAAAATTCAGAAAATGTTGTGCTAAATTAGAACCATTATAAACATGCTAATGACTCAATGCTCTAGTAAAACATGCATGATCGGTATGAAGAAATAGATTTAGTTCTTGTAAGATTCTGTTGTGTTGCCTTAAAATGATTTGGTCATTAAATCAGATACATTCCTTCTAGGAAAAAATGTTAATTCCACAACCACTTTACTAAACAATAATGCTATGAATGTGTGTGTGGGGGTGTATGGAAAGGGGAGGGACATTGAGAGGTATTACAAATGTCATTAGAATTGTGAGATGGAAGATTCTGCCACATTCATAAAGAAAAAGCCCCACATTTGAAATCTGCCAAAAATGTACATAAAGATAGCAACATGTTAGGTGAAATATTTTTTTCAGTACTATCTTTATCTACCAAACGCTTTCATAGGCATTCCTGACAACTGGTACTTGACATATTCATGGAAGTCATGTTGTTCTATGTGAACAGCCAAAAGGTATTTCTTCCATCTGCTTTCTTAGGTTTCCTAGCTCCTAAAACATTAACAGAGGAATCATACAAAACTAAATTCATCTCACATATGTACCAAAGCACAACAGCTACCAAGACCAAGACATAAAAGAAAGAAAACATACAGAGGGAATTTAGTTGATCATAGCCTATGCTGCTGAGACTGGAATACCTTTTAATGACTGTTAAGATCAACACCCTCATTTCAGACATGAGGAAACAAGAGTCAAGATAAGAATGCTACCACTGAGGATATAGCTTAGTGCTTTCCTAATAAAAGCAAGGCCCTAGATTCAAATCCCAACAAGGAAGGAAGGAAAGGAAGGAAGGAAGGAAGGAAGGAAGGAAGGAAGGAAGGAAGGAAGGAAGGAAGGAAGGAAGGAAGGAAGGAAAGAAGGAAGGAAGGGAGGGAGGGAGGGAGAGAGGGAGGGAGGGAGGGAGGGAGGAAGGAAGGAAGGAAGGAAGGGAGGGAGGGAGGAAGGGAGGGGAGAGGGAGAATCCCAGCCCTTGGTAAAGAAGGACAGTGAATAAGGAAGTTGACAGCTTTGAAGACATTACAAAGTTATATGACAGAGCCTTGCTTGAAGTTCCTTGCTTGCTTTACTGAGCTGATTTAATCACTATTTAAATACCAGTTTTATAGTCTCTACAATGTAGTATCCAATAGTGCAAAACTGTATAATTTTATAATGATTATTACTTGTTTCAGACATGGAATCAAACACTAATTCACTGAGATGCTAAAAATTCAAACTATTACAATCAAATTCAATAATGCTCAACAAATATATATATATATATATATATATATATATGCACACACATCACAGATACACATGCACATGCGCGTGCGTGCGCGCACACACACACACAGAGCTATATTTGCCTTCCTATTCACCCTCTTTCCTTTTTTCTTTACCTTGTTTAACTTTTTTTTTTTTTGCTGGTTGTGGGACCTGAACTCTGGGCCTAGACGCTGTCCCTCAGCTCAAGGCTAGTGCTCTACCACTTGAGCCATAGCACCACTTCTGGCTTTTTCTGCTTATGTGGTGCTGAAAAATTGAACCCAGGGCCTCATGCTTGCAAGGCAAGCACTCTACCACTGAGCCACCTTCCCAGCCCGCTCGTTTAACTTTTTTAAATCCAAGGATTTCTTTTCCTGAATGTTATCAATTGAGAAAAAAGGATTGTATTCTTTTGCTTTGTTTTTTGTTTTGCTTTTTTTTTTTTTTTTTTGTAGGTCTTGGGCCTTGAATCTGTGCCTGGGTGCACTCAGCTCTTCAGCTCAAGGCTAGCGCCCTAGCACTTGAGCCACAGTGCCACTTCCGGTTTTTTCTGTTTATGTGGTGCTGAGGAATCGAACCTGGGGCTTCATGCACTCTACCACTGAGCCACCTTCCCAGTCCAAGGTTGCCTTAAGATCCAGAGTACCCCAGTCAGAAGCCAACCAAAGTTTTGAGATGTTATCTCCAAAACCAGCAAAAAGCCAACCTGTGATGTAAGTGGTAGAGCATAAGTCAAACAAGCATGAAGCTATTGTTGAGCTCAAAATGTAACTCTTTCCAAGACAAATTTAACTTTCATATATAGGAAGTGTATATGCAACCTTAAGCTTTGGGTTTTTATAAGTCATTGCCTAGAAGGCCTTCAGATGAACCACACTTTTAATGGAATAAAAATATCTGACTACAAACTATGGCTGCCCATGTTGCTAGAACATAATTCTTCATGACATCTTCATACCCTATTTTCTGCTTCTTGGGATGTATAACTGCTTATTGTGCTTTTATTTTCCCAAATAAATATCTAACTGCTTTTTAAAGAAAATATATTAAACTGGGGAAAGGATAATTAAAATAATTTTTGTGTGTTTGTTGTGTCTTCTTTGGGGAAATATTGCTATCATGTTAGTCTTGATGGAACTGTCAATTACAGTTTGTTGCTTACCCTCTATTGCTACTTCCAGCCACCTAAAGAGGAATTTGACCCAGGCGAGTCCCCTACTGGGACTACCTAAAAAGCTTCCATCATTTGCAGTTGGAGCAATAAGCATGCAGACATAAAATCATTATGGCCAGCCCTTTGGCACAAAGAGAGAAACAGAAAGCCTTTCTGCTGAAAGAGTGAATGAAGCCAAAATAAAAAGAAAAGTTGAGAGGATTTTTACATTTTTTAAACAAATTTAGAATTTTTCAGCAATTATTTCTTCAAAAATATTTAAATGTTTTTCTTTAGGTACTCCAGTTACAAACAGGGTAAGAAATGAGTTCTCATAGCCTTTGAAGCTCTGCTCATTGTTACATGTATTTTCCCTGTGTACTTCTACTTGAATAATTTCTACTGTCTTAAATTTCACTTCTCTTTTAATCTGCAGTTGACTAATTGTAATTATATTTTCTAAGTATTACTTTTTCAGATCTTAAATGTTTATGCATTTTTATTGTTTAAATTTGTCTTATATTTTCCTTCAAATTCTTAAATACATTTATAGTAGTGATTTTAAAGTCATAAACTGCTAATTCTATCATCTGTAATTTCTTGATATCTTTCTATTGACTAGCTTTTTCCCCCTGCTTATAGATCATAGTTTCTTGCCTTTAAATACGTCTTTTTACTTAATACTGGACATAGGTCTATTAGGTAGTTTTGAGTTTGGAATCTTTTTTCTTGTAAAGAGTTTTCTCCTGTGTTAATTCATTTACTCACAGATCACCTTGATTTTTTAAGACTTTTAAAAAATTCTGTTATGGTGTCCATAAAGTCATCTTTAGGTTTATGTATTCATACCCAAAAGGTGTTCCCTTTTAGAGTCTCTACCAAATTTTCAGTGAAGATACTTCACTATCATAAATTGAAACTTAAATGTCTTCCAAAAATGTGTCAGCCCTGACAGTTTTCCAGTTTTTATTTTCCAAGTAATTATTTTACTCTGGCCTCTACATTGTAGTCACATCTTACTTACATACATACAGCATAGCATTCAGCCAATGACTAAGGGAACTCGAGATTTTTTACAGCCTTTTCTCTCTATACCTCCTTTCACTCTCAAAATCCACTCTATTAATTATAGCTACTACAATTTCCCCAACTCTTATGTATGATGCTCACCTCAGCATCTGTTGTACTTCAGCCTGTTGTACTTCAGCTGCCTTTCCCTATATAAGGGTTTGATAAATGCTACCAAGTAGAAAGTGAAAATACTCTCATTTCACTGTTTCCCAAAATCATATGTTAACTATTGTGCTTTCTGTTTTCAAATTCCTTAAAGCATTTATCAAACATAGTTGATCAACATTTCCAATTGTTTGTATTAGGAGGCTAATTCCAGTACTAGTTACTCCTTTATACTCAAAAGCAGAAGTAGACTATTAATTTTTACATGGTATCATCTCAAAAATAGAGAAAACAAATTATTAATGTCAATAATGACAATGAAGATACTAATAACATAAGAACTCTATGATAAAATTTAGATAAAGTAGAAATTTTCCTCTGAACTACATAAATCAAACAGAAAAATTATCTTGTATCTAAGAAAATTGGATTTATAACACAAAACTTTCCCACTGAAGTAATGACAGGCCCCAACTACTACATTGTTGAGTTTTTCCAAACATTCAAGGAAGAAATGATATCACTCTTAATAAAAACTCCTACAGACAATAAAAACAGAGAAAACATTACCCAACTCCTGTTATGAAACCAGTACAACTTGATAAAAAGCACTACCAAAAAAATTATGAGCCAATTTCTATCATAAACATAGGTTAAAAAAACCCACAATAAAATATTACTAATTATAACAATACAAAAAAGGAATAAGAGACCTGTTCTAATAATGTAAAGCTCCTTAAAAATTCAATACTAATCAATGTATTATGCCTTATCACAATAAAGGTGAAAGTCATATGATGATTGTATTAGATAGACATAAAGCACTTAACATTTAATATCCATTAATGATCTTTAAAAGAATGCTTAACAATCTAAGAACAGGAGGGTATTTCCAGCAAATATATTTATTAATTATAAAGCACTGAATGTTTTCCTCTGAGTTCCCTTCTATATTATCTTGGCAATACTAGGCAGAGAAATAAGAAAAAGAAACAAAAAGTATATACAGTAGACTTTCACTTTCTAATCCAGCACATAAAAAAGCTTATAAGTCTTAATTCTATCCTAGGAATAAGTGAAAATGAGCTGAAAAACTGACAATTCAGATCCATCAGTGAACTGAGGTCAGATTAAGTAGATTGGAAAGCCAGAGAGGTGGGTATGAAGAATCACAATTTCCAAGAGCAGAAACTCATGAACGAAACTTCCAGGGGAAGCAGTATTAGGGATGAAAACCAGAACTAAAATTGTTGAATTGATGGATGCTAAGTGTGAACAACTATGCTATTAATAATGCCATACGTCATAAAAAAGACCTCTGTAGTTTTATTTTACTCCATAGGAGTTCCTCACTGTTATTCAGAGAGAAAATCCGCTTCTACTTACAATGAAAGGAAGGAGGAAAGAGGCCACTTTCAAACATCTTAGAATATCCCTTTCTTTTTAACATCAGAAGAAAATATTTTACTAGATAACAATCTGCAGAGGATTTAATCAGAGCCCAGTCTATCCTAGGAGAAAAGTAATATGTAAGTCAGAAGCACATCAGCATCTTGTCCTACCTATGGAGAGAATCACTGAGAAATATAGTGAGGTTCATAGTCAAGAGACACTGAATCCCCAAACACCTGAGATCTAATCAAAAGACCACAGAATGCTGCCTTATGCCTTCCATACCTTGTAACTATATGATTAAAGGCATTAAAACAAAACATACCTTTTTTGCTTAATTAATCATGTCTCCCCTCTTCAACCAAAATTTCTAAGACCTAATAAAAGGCAAAGATTAGAGTTTGGAGATACTGAACTAGAATTTTTTTAAATATGCGTAATATGCTGTGGGTTTTAATGGGGAAAGTAAGCAACATGCAGAAAAAGAGAATTTAATAAATACTTCTAATAAGAAATCAAAAAGAAATGCTAGAGATCCAAAACATTGTAACACATATGAAGAATGCCTTTTTATTTTATTTTTTATTTTTTTGAAATTCCAAATCTTTTTTATTTTGGCAAATACTAGGGCTTGAACTTGGGGCTTGGGTGCTGTCCCTTAGTTTTATTTTTTTTATTTTATTTGTGAACATACTGTACAGAGGGGTTACAATTACATGGGCAGGATAATGCGTACATTTCTTACCAAGCACTGCAGCCTCCTCCTTTGTTTACCCTTCACATCCCTTCCCAGCCTCCCCCCCCCCAGTCCCAATCCTTCACCCCCTCCCACCCCACCCCCCCACCCCCCCACACCCCCGCACCGACGTTGTAAAGCTCGTTTTGGACATGACAACTTGTACTTCTCATTGTTGCAACAGGTCCACCTGTATCCTTAAACGACTTGTTTTTCCCCATCTCCTCCACAAATTATACTGACATGAAATATAGTGAAAGCAGAGGTTATACTGTGGGGGAGGGACATACAAAGCCACAAAGAAATAATCTTATAAATGCGTTAGAAACACATACATGAAAGAAAAAAACATTAAAATACATATCTAAGGGTTCATTTTCCTAACATCACATTATCTGACCTTTTCCGCTTGACTCATACATATACTAGCTATTGCAAACAAGGGAAACCATGGGGCCTATGTTTCTTTGGGCCTGGCTTACTTCGCTTAATATAATTTTTTCCAAGTCTTTCCATTTCCTAACAAATGGGGCAATGTCATTCTTTCTGATGGAGGCATAGAATTCCATTGTGTATATATACCACATTTTCTTGATCCATTCATCTACTGAGGGGATGAATGCCTTTTTAATTTTTATTTTAAAGATACTATATAGAAGGGTTACAGTTAGAAGGGATTACGTTGATGGCTCATTAGTAGACTGCACATAGAGCGAAGCTCTGAGCTTCAGGATATATTGACGAAAAAAAAATCTCCAAAACTGAAAAGTAAGAAGGAAAAAAACCCAGAATATCCAAACAATAAATACAAAATTCTCAAATTAATGTCAGGTATCAAACCACAGATAAAAGAGATACAGAAAATGCCACGGATGATAAATATCAATAAAATATATCTAAATATATCCTATTCAAACACCATAAAATCAAAGACAAGAAAAATCTTAAAAGAAGCCAAAAGGGCTGGGTACATCTGTAATTCTAGCCACTCAGGAGGCTGAGATCTGAGGATCACAGTTCAACGCCAGCCTAGGAAGAAAAGCCCATGAGACTTTTATCTCCCCCAGAAAACTGGAAGTAGTGCTGTGGCTCCAAGTGGTAGAGTGCTAAACTTAAGCAAAAACGCTCAAGGACAGAGCCCAGGCCCTGAGTTCAAGCCCCATGACTGAAAAGAAAAAATTTTTAAAAGGAGGAAGCCAGATGGCAAGGAAGGCGCAACACCCTGCCTATTTAGGAACACAAACTAGCGATTGTAACTACTTTATGAAAACACCCGTCTTAGTTCACTCACTGCTTCAAAAACAGAATACTATAGTTGGGGAATTTATGAGCAATAGAAGTTACTATTTGGCTCACTATTTTGGAGGTGAGGACGATTTGCATCATATCATGGCAGAAGACATCACAAAGTAAGCAAAAGGCCAAGCTCAGATTTTAAAAGTCAGAAACCACTCTTTTTTTTTTTTCTTGTCGGTCATGGGGCCTTGAACTCTGGGCCTGGGTGCTGTCCCTCAGCTCTTCAGCTCAAGGCTAGTGCTCTACCACTTGAGTCACAGCACCACTTTTGGCTTTTTCTGCTTATGTGGTACTGAGGAATCAAACCCAGGGCCTCATGTATGCAAGGCAAGCACTCTACACAGTGAGCCACCTTCCTAGCCCCAGGAACCACTCTTGAGATAACGATCCCACTTTCATGGCTTAAATTTTCTTAAGGCCTAATTATACAGCTACCTCTAATACTGTTACCTTGAGGATTAAATTTGTAGCACATGAATTTTGACCGAGCAACACATTCAAACCACAGCACCTTGAAAGATTTAAGTATATCAAGTAAAATATTTAAAGTGATGAAAGAGAAAACAAAAGTTACTTAAAGTTTGGTAATTGTAAAATTAGCCTTTAAAAATATAGTAAAAATAAGAGGCTTCCTCCCAGAAACAAAAATTGAGGAAATGTGTTTTCAGGAAACCTGCTTTGCCAGAAATGTCTATGAAGATCTCCAGAAAGAAGAAAAGAGAATGGCATATGTCAGAAACTAAAATGTACATAAAGAAAGAAGATGAAGAAGTAAATATGATAAAATCTTTTATTTATTCTTACTTGACCTAGTAGATAATAGTAGTAATGCTATAATAGACTATATGTGTATACATTATATGCAATACCAGAAGAAATTTCACTTTTAATATTTATTCTACATAGATATATATATAACCATAATGCTACAGGCCAGGAGGAAGGGGAAAAAATACTTTATTAAAAGTTAGTTACAATGTGTTCTAACAAATAACTATGTACTTAACTGATGTGCTAAGAAAGGAACTAAAATGCTCAAATTAAACCAAGGAAGAAAAAGTATGGAAGGCTAAAATAGGAACAAAGATTAGAGAAGAGTGCAATAATAGTTTATAATAATTTATAATAGTTTATAATAATTCAACTATATGAAAATCACAAACATCCAAGGTCTAAATATACCAATTAAATTGTCAGAATGGATTAGAAACAATACCAAATTAAGATGGGCACTAGTGGCTTACACCTGTACTTCTAGTTACTCAAGAGGCTAAGATCTGAGGATTGCAGTTCAAAGGCACCAAGACAGGAAAATGAAACTCTTTTCTCCAATTAATCACACACACACACACACACACACACACACACACAAGTTGGAAGTGAAGCTGTGACTTAAGTTCTAACTTTGAGCAAAAACCTCAGGAACACTGCCCAGATCCTGAGTTCAAGCTCCAAGAGAAGCAAAAATAATAATAATGGTAATAATATATTAGCTAAAAATAAATATATATTATCTAAATATATATTATCTAAAAAACAATCTGAAGACAGATTGAAGTAATGTGATAAAAATAAAATATGACATGCTAAAATTTACCAAAAGCAATGGGAGTACCTATAGTGAATTCAAATAGAGCAGAATTCAGCTTAAGGAAAGTTGTCAGGGATAGAGGGATATTACACAGAATATGACAATCCTTGCTGTATGTGCACCTAACAGCACAGCATCAAAATATGTTAGGTAAAATTTTCTAGTAGAAATCAATCAATCAACTATTAGAGTTGGTCAATTAGAAAATGGCAGATCTAGCAGGTAGGAAATCAGCAAGGACATAGTTGAACTCAACATCATTAGTCAACTCAACATAAGTGAACATGATTAGACTACTTCATTCAACAGCAGCAGATTTCACATTCTTTTCAAACTCACATAGACCATTCACCAAAATAGAATGTATTCTTAGCTGTAAAAGACAGCTAACAAGTTTCAAAAATCAGAAACCATACAATGACTACACTCAGACCACAGAAGAAGTAAAGTAGAAATCAGTAACAGAAAGGTAGCTGGAATATGTAAAAATATATGATGATTGAAAATACTTCAGATGAACACTGGGCCAAATTAGATTTCTCAAGAGAAACTTTAAAATAATGTGTACCAAATTAAAATTAAAATATCAATTCTCAAAAATTTGAGGATATACCCAAAACAATGCTTAGAGGAAAAATAATAGCATCTACCCCAAACAGGCCAATTTAATAGCAATAAAAGAAAATAAGTAATGGAAATTAGAGTTGATGTAAATGAAATAAGAAATCAACAAATTGAAGCCCAGTTCTTTGAAAATCAATAAAATGAGTAAACTTCTAAGGAGGGTAAGAAAAAATGAAAGCAGATATAAATTACTAATGTTAGATATGAAGAAGATAATACTGCTGCAAAACTACAAATAATAAAATAAAGGAATATTATTAACATTTCTACATAATAAATTTTATAACCAAGATGAAATGGATCACTTGATTGAAAGACAATTTGCCAAAACTTACAGAAGAACAAATAGACAATCTGGAGGCCCACATCTACTGAGAAAATTTAATTAAAGATTAATAATTTTCCAAATTAAAAGTCCAAGTGAATTCCACCAAATATTTAAAGAAAAAATAATACTGACACTCTTCTTTCTCATAAATACATCAATGTCTTATTTTTCAGAAGATAGAAGCATATGGAATATTTCTAACTCATTCCAAAAAGTCAGTGTTAGCTTAATACCAAAATCAAAAATATTATAAGAAAAAAATTATCAAACAATAGTGTCATGAACACAGATATGCAAATATCCCTAACAAATATTAGGAAATCAATCTGAAAATGTGTGAAAAAATACATGCCACAACCAAGTGAGATTTATCCAAGATACCAAGTCTAGGTCAACAAAGAAAACTCAATACAAAGCAAGGCACTGGTACCTCATACCTATAATCCTAGCTACTCAAGAGGCTGAGATCTGAGGATTGCAGTTCAAAGCCAGCCTGGGCAGGAAAGTTCGTGAGACTCTTATCTGTAGATAACCACTAGAAAACTGGAAGGGGCTCTGTGGCTCAAAGTGGTAGAGCACTAGCCTTGAGCAAAAAAACTCAGGGACAGTGCCAGGCCCAGAGTTCAAGCCCAAAAATTGATTAAATAAATAAATAAATAAATAAATAAATAAATAAATAAATACTCAATATAATTCATCATATCGACAAACTAAAGAAGGAAAATTACATGGTTGTATCAAAGATATAAAATTCAATGCCTCTGCCTATTTAAGATTCTTAAAAACCAACTCCCAGCAGATTAAAGAAATCCCTCAAATTGATGAAGAACATCTACCATAAAAGTTGATATACAGGGCTGGGAATGTGGCTTAGTGGTAGGTTGCTTGCCTTGCATGCATGAAGCCCTGGATTCAATTCCTCAGCATCACATAAACAGAAAAAGCCAGAAGTGGTGCTGTGGCTCAAGTGGTAGAGTGATAGCCTTGAGCAAAAGAAGCTCAGGGACAGTTGCCAGGACCTGAGTTCAAGCCCCAGGACTGGCAAAAGAAAAAAAATTATAATATATTGTATATTAAATATAATGTATATTAAATATACAATATTTAATGATAGGAAACACAAATTTTTCTCAGGAAAATTAGTCACAAGGCAACAATGCCTTTTTCTCATCACTTCACTACTGCTTTTCATTGACACACTATAAGTCCTAGCTAATGTTATAAGACAATTAAATGAAAACAAATGTCATAAAGATTGAGAATAATGAAATAAATTGGTCTTTGTTTACAAATGATATGGCCATCTATGTAGAAAATACAGAAATTTCCACACCCACACACCCCACATATACAAACTTGGATCTAATTAAGCACCTATAATATGATTTTAGGATGCAAGGTTAATATAAAAGTCAAGCATTTTGATATTACC
The DNA here is from genome assembly GCF_024711535.1 of Dipodomys merriami. Classification (NCBI taxonomy): domain Eukaryota; kingdom Metazoa; phylum Chordata; class Mammalia; order Rodentia; family Heteromyidae; genus Dipodomys; species Dipodomys merriami. Next base: position 30,249,353 of record NW_027203493.1, on the reverse strand, counting down.
AGCAATGAATTAGTAGACTCCAGAAATTAAAACTAATTTTAAAGCCAGGTGCCAATGTCTCACACCTGTAATCCTAGCTATTCAGGTGGCTGAGATCTGAGGTTTGTGGTTCAAAGCAAGCCCAGGCAAGAAAGTCCATGATTCTCTTATCTCAAATTAACCACCAGAAAACTGGTAGTGGCCCTGTGGCTAGAGTGGTAGAGTTCTTGCCTTGAGCTGAAGAGCTCAGGGACAGTGCCCAGGTCTGGAGTTGAAGCCCCATGACCAACAAAACAAAATGCCTAATTTAAATGATCTCTTCCCAAAATTATATATAAATATAATCAAATATTTATAAAGTCTATATGAGAAAAAATAAAACTGATGAATGATACCAAAGACTATGGTACATTCCTAAAGCATAACCTAGAATGAAAGAAAGGTTAGACAAATGGAATTGCATTAAGCTGCAGAACTTCTGCACAGCAAAAGACATAGCTAGCAAGATCAGTAGAAAGCTCACAGACTGGGAGAAGATCTTCACTAGCTATATAATAGACAAGGGCCTCATATCTAAAAGATACTTAGAACTCAGAAAGTTAAACCCCTCAAAAACAAATTATCAAAGAGACAACTGCCCCATTAGTAAATGGGCTAAAGACTTAAAGAGAGACTTCAATGAAGAGGAAATAAGAACGGCCAAAAGTCACATGAATAAATGCTCAGCTTCTCTAGCCATAAAAGAAATAAAAAGCAAAGCAACATTGAGATTCTACCTCACCCCAATTAGAATGCTATAATCAAGAAATCTAATAACAACAGATATTGGAGGGGATTTGGCTAAATGGGAATCCTACTACACTGCTGGTGGAAGTGTAAACTTGTTAACTACTCTGGAAAGCAGTATGGAGGTTCCTCAAAAGACTCCACACCGGGCTGGGGGTTAGCCCAGCGGAAGGGCGCCTGCCTGGCGTGGGCAAGGCCCTGGGTTCGGTCCTCAGCCCTGGGGGGGAAAAAAAAGACTCCACACATAGAGCTCCCCTATGACCCAACAATCCCACTTCTGGGCATTTACTCAAATGACCACAAACAAGGCCACACTAAAGCTACCAGCACACTATGTTTATCGCAGCATTATTTACCGTAGCTAGGGTATAGAACCAACCCAGATGTCCTCAATAGGTGAATGAATCAAGAAAATGTGGTATATATACACAATGGAATTCTATGCTTCCATCAGAAAGAATGACACCAAGCGGAAAAGGTCAGATAATGTGATGTCAGGAAAATGAACGCTTAGATATGTATTTTAATGTTTTTTTTCTTTCATGCATGTGTTTCTAACGCATTTATAAGATTATCTCTTTGTTGCTTTGTATGTCCCTCCCCCACAGTATAACCCCTGCTTTCACTATATTTGATGTCAGTATAACTTCTGGAGGAGATGGGGAAAAACCAGTTGTTTAAGGATACAGGTGGACCTGTTGCAACAATGAGAAATACAAGTTGTCAGGTCCAAAACGAGCTTTACAACGTCGGTGCGGGGGGGGGGGGGGGGGGGGGGGGAGGGGTAATGGGGGGAAGGAGAAGGATTGGGATTGGGGTGGAGGGGGGAGGCTGGGAAGGGATGTGAAGGGTAAACAAAGGAGGAGGCTGCAATGCTTGGTAAGAAATATACGCATTATCCTGCCCATGTAATTGTAACTCCTCTGTACAGTATGTTCACAAATAAAATAAAATTTAAAAAAAAAAAAAGAAAGAATGACACCGCCCCATTTGTAAGGAAATGGAAGGACTTGGAAAAAAAAACATATTAAGGAAGTAAGCCAAACCCAAAGAAACATAGGTCCCATGATTTCTTCCCTTATTTGTAATAATTAGTATACATCTAGGATAATCTTAGCAGATGAGCAGAATAGCTCAATAGCTATACACATATGACCATATAAGATGATAGTAAGTGAAATGAATGCCAAGACATAGACACAAGAGATTTTTCTTTGTTTTTGTTCTCAATGTACTACATGATTTCTTGGTGTGTGTGTGTGTGTGTGTGTGTGTGTGTGTGTGTGTATGTGTGTGTGTGTGTGTGTGTGTGTGTGTTTTCCCCCAATGGTTTATCTCCTGTTGTCACTGTATTTGATTTTGGTACCCTGAGTGTTGTATATATGTTTACCTGAACTAGGAAAAGGAAGGAGAACAACAAAATGGTGAGACAAAGGACAAAGGGGGAACCTATGCAACAGCAATACTCACAAGACAATATGGTAGAAATGATTTGTACAACTTAGTGGGGGAGAGGGAAAGAGGAAAAAAATGAGGGAGGGGGTAATGAGTTAGACAAGAAATGTAATCACTACCCTACTTATGTAACTGTAACCCCTCTTGTAGGTCGCCTTGGCAATTAAAAAAGAAAAGAACAGAACTAAGAAATCAGTCTAGATGACTTTGATATGATGATTACTTTTTAGATAGACTACTAAAGATATAATCCGTGAAATAATTAATTGATAAGCTGGATTTTATACAAATTAAAATTTTCAGAGACCATGACAAGAATGAGATAAATTTAGGGCCGGGAGAAAAATATTTGCAAAGGACATATATATATTTTTAAAAGTCAAGTAAAATATACTAAGAACTTTAAACAGTAAGAAACCAAAGAATCCAACAAAATGGCAAACTACTTGTATAGACAACACTTGAAAAGATACAGACATGGCAAGCATATAAACGACGTTCAACATCATTTGCCATTATGGAATTGTAAAGTAAAATTAAAACAACAATTAGATACCACTAAGTAGAATGGCCAAAACTAAAATACACCAAATGTTGGTTAGGATGTGGAGCAAGAACTATCATTAATTGCTTATGGGAATACAAAACAGAATAGTCAGTTTGGAAAACTATGGCAGCTTCTCACAAAACTGAACATCTTCTAATTACCCAATTCAACAACCATGTTCTTTGGTACTTTCCCATATAAATTAAAACTTATTTCTATACAAAAATCTATACATGTTCATACTAGCTTTGTTTACACACTTGAAGCAACCAAGACATCCTTGGCTGTGTGAATAAACAAACTTAATACATCCAGATAATAGAATATTACTCAGAACTAAAAGTACCTGCTCTATCAAGCCTTGAAAACTCAACAGTAGAAAATTCATATGAATTACCAAGCAAAAGAAGACAATCCAAAAAGGCTACATATGTATGATGCTAACTACATGACATTCTAGAAAAGGCAAAACTATGGTAACAGCAGAAAAGGTTAATGGTTGCCAGGGGTTACAGGGAAGGGAAGGATAAATAAGCAGAAGACAGGATTGTTAGGACAGTGAAACTATTCAGTATGACACCACAATGGTGGATACATATCATCATATCATACAGTGTGCAACATCAACAGTCAATCCTAATGTGACCTATGGACTAAAGTTGATAATGATGTCATATGAATTAATAGGTGCACTGATTAAAACAAAAGTACCACTAGGAGAAGATGGTAGCTTTGGAGGTTGTATACATGGGAGGAAAGAAGACATGTGAGAATTCTCTTTACTTTCCATTCAATTCCATTCAATTTGAAAACTGCTAAAGAACGTTTATTAAAAATTATATACAGTAGAAAATAAATAGAAGCCATTAAATATTTACTCATGTATAAATTTAAGTCTAAAACAAGCTATTAGAGTTAATTTGTAACATACATATTTATATTTGTCACTACATGTGTAGGTAATATTAAATTTCCTAAAATATATTTCCAAATATTTTTAATAAATGGAGAATACTTTTTTTTTGGTCGGGCGTGGGGCTTGAACTCTGGGCTTGGGTGCTGTCCTTCAGCTCTTCAGCTCAAGGTTAGCACTCTACCATTTGAGCCACAGTGCCACTTCCGGTTTTCTAGTGGTTTTCACGGACTTTCCTGCCCGGGCTGGCTTTGAACCGTGATCCTCAGATCTCAGCCTCCTGAGTAGCTAGGATTACAGGTGTTAGCCACTGACGCCTGGCAAATAAATGGAGAATACTTTTAAAAACAGCAAATCTACAAAATATGCAGGATTCCTACATGTATGCTTAGAAAAGAGATTTAGAAAACATATTAAAATTAATATCTAAAGCCCAAATAAATGGAGAGATGTTTTATATTTTAAAAGTTACTATTTTAAAATGTAAATTCTTTTCAATATAATCACTTTACTATATTTTAAAATGTAAAATCTCTCTAAATTTTCTCCAAATTCCTCTACAGACACATTATAACACAACTCTAAGTCTCAGGAAGATATTCTTAAGAAATTAACAAATATAAATCAATGTGCATTCATAAAGGACCAAAAATAGTCAAGAAAATTTTGAACAAGGACAAAAATCAAAGCTAGGTGTTGGTAAATCACACCATGATAGCTATTGTTCTAGCTAAGACCTAGAGGATCACAGCTGATGTCCACCTAAACAGAAAAATCTTCTAGATTCCATCTCCAATTAACCAGCAAAATGCTGGGCTGGAGGTGTGGCTCAAGTGACAGAGCAAGCAAGTTGACCCAGTTGAAGGACCTAAGTTCAAGTTCTGATGCTGGCACATACACACACAAAGAAAGGAACAAAAAATTAAACATAATATATATACAAATCTGATTATTAATTTAGGTATTATCCTTGCATTTTATCCTAGCATTTTTGCAAAGTTAACCAACAGATATAGAATGCTATACAGCAACAAAACAGAACAAACTACTAACTTCAACAAATATTCACCTCAGAGATATTATAATGAGTGGCAACAAAGATATAAAAAAAACTCTAATTCCTTTATATGAAGCTCAGGAATAGGTAAAATTAATCTATAAAAGTTTTGATTATCTTTCAGAGGTTATAATTGAAAGAGAGAATGGAGCTGTCTTGCGGGATAGTAAAATGGTCTTTGTCTTGCTATGGATATTATATTTACATATATAGAAATTATCAAGGAGTACGCTAAAAATTATATATCTAACCATATTCAATGTTATACTTCAATTTACTACTCACAAAAATAATTATTTAGGAAAATTCTTCTGAGATTTATGCTCTACTGTGAAATAGAAATAAATAGCATTTGAAAAGTTACTTCTCCCTTGAGCTGAAGAGGTGTTTAGCCTAATATGTCTCCATGAAGTATTCCTAAGGTAAATGCAACTGTCACGAGAGAAAAAAAGACGTTATCTGACATTTAGTTATAGATGTCAGATTACTCAGAAGAATGGAAATAAAATTATAATTTCAAGATATCTGGAAAAAAATGTATGTATCTTTGCCTTGGTCCAGAGAAAGGGACACACTGTGTCTGGAAATACCTTCTACATGACCATTATCATGTGAAGACAAGAAGAGGTGGGAATGAAGCAAGCCAGGAGTACAAAGCTTCTTTGCCCTTTGATTGACTCCAAACATTTAGTCATAGCATAAGACTCCGTTTCCTTACTGTTGCTTAAAAACCCCACCATGTTCTTGAGCTCTCCCTTGTCCTATTCTGAAACCCTTTCAGTTTCCCTGAGCAGCTATCATCTCTACCATTCATCTCTTTCCTGTAACCCCTCGATGTGTTCTTCCTTCTGCTTGAAGAAAGAACCACTTCCTTTTATCCAAATAAAGTCCAATTCATTCAATCACATTTTAAAAGTTATTTACTCAGGAATGCTTTCAATAGACTGCACTAGAGTTTTAAACTAGCTAAATCATATTTTTCATTATACTTTATTATAATTACACAAGAAGCCTCTCTATGACCATGAAAACCCATAGAAAGCCAAGAAACCCATCTATGTCATTCAGTAATATGCTTAGTGTCCAGCATAGTCCTTAGCCAGTGGTAGACACTAAACAAAAACCATCTAGAATTTACTAGTGCCAGTGGCTAAGGTCTATAATCTTAGCTACAAAGGCTGAGGTCTGAGAATCACTGTTCAAAGGCAATCGGTACAGCAAAGCTCATGAGATTCTTACCTCCAAAAGCTGAAAGCAGAGCTATGGTTCAAGTAGGAGAGCACCAGCCTTGAGTGAAAAAGCAAAGGAAAAGCACATAGGACCTGAGTTGAAGCTCCAATATGTACACATGAAAAAGTCTAGACGCAATGAAAATGAAGGATAAATAAATGATTAGAAGACAGGAGTACTAGAAACTTCCCTGGAAATGTTAGAACAAGTGAACAGTATTTGTTTACTCAAGTTTTATTCAAAGCTCGTTTAATTATTTATGTTTACATTTTGTCATCCATTTCAGCTCTTTTTTTTAAAATATACCACTATGCCTTGGCTATGCTATTAACTCCAAAGAAAACAATTTAAAGAGAGCTAAGATTCCTAATGTGCAGTGTACTGTCATAATAGCGATGGAAGTAAGAAGAAAAGTCTGGGGGAAGCAGTCTGCAGTGGAAGACATAGGATAGATTGGAATCACGTACTCTATCAGAAAAGTATCCTTCTCCAAGCTATCCATGATTCTGATATTATTATATACTTTTTCTTAAAACAGAATGTTTCCCTTTATATGAAAAAGTTACCTACAGATGAATTCAAATCATAAATTTAAAGTAGGGTGGGTCAGACCATTGCCATTCATCTTGAAGTAATCATCAAAATTTTAAAAACTTTTACTTGAAAACAATTTTCTTCTTTTATTTTTGAGTGGGCTTTTCAAACATTTACATTTTCAGTAAAAGGAGAATAAAGGCTAAAATTATGTTTTTGAAGAAGAAGAATGTATAGACACAGAAAGCAAGATTAAAATCTAAATATGCTTCCCCATTGTTTATATTTTGAGCAAGAACAGAAAAAAATGACAACAAATTCTCAACAAAGCATTGTTCTGCAAATATTTCAAACACTGACCAGCAGTTCTCTTGATTACATAGAACACAAAGGCTCTTTCAACAGCCCCCCGCACAGCTTGAAGATGAACTCCATGTGCCTCTTAATCCTCTATTCAAACTTGGCAACAGTTAGTGGTGTCAAAGGACTCCAGCTACAAACTAAATTTCGAGCTGATAGTATTATTGTGTGTCTATGAATTTAGGCTCTATGTGATTATTAAATGTAAAAATTTAACGTTTCTTACCAATCAATGGCAAGTCAAGCACATCAATAACATAGTCCAGAAAATCAGTCAGTGGCCAGTGTTTAGTATACACATTTACTCTTCTGCAAGATTGTAAAATATACAAGTCTAAGCCAGATACCAAGTTGATATGAGATAACAAAAGTCATCAAGACAGGCAGAAAACACTGTAAAGATACCTAAAGGCTACACGGAAGTGTGATATCACTGAAGAGTAAAGAAAAATAGAAGTCAGTCTAAAAAGTGCATTCTTCTAAAAGAGACAACACCACAAACAAAAGCATAATATTTAAAGAGAGCTGCACACTATGACAATAAACTTACACAAGGGTCTGCCATATGTGTGTGCATTTATATTTACCCTGAGTTATCTGCAACAGTGAAATCTTTATAGAGTACTTATGTTAAACAAATAACAAATTTTCCATACTGTTGCTTAAAATATGCAGGTGTTGCTTTACACAATTAATTGTTCTTCTGACTCAGGACAAAAAGAAAAATTGGTAACATCCTAGGGTCAGATCTAAGTTTCATCAATATCAAAGTACAGACAAGAATTTTTAGGTCTTTCCTGAGTTTGAAATAAGATTCTTGAGTGCCAAAATGATTATTTGCTGAGCAAGAAGATTTCATTGCCTCTATGAAGTTCCATACCTAGAAAATCTACTACTTCTCTCAGCTACTCATTCTTTACTAAATATCTACTCTTCTCTTTGTACAAGCCTGGTCCAATTGCATCTGTCTGAGTCTGTAAGAAATTCTCAAAACCAATACTTAAACACTTACTGGTAAGCTAAATATCTTGATGATTTTATTTTAAAACGCTTCCATCAAAGAGAATAGTAATAAAAATAATGATGATGATGATGATGGTAATGATCAAATGACTCAATAGCCTTGATTTTATCCTCATTTATAGTTTTCTAAGGATTTCCTAGAGTTCTTCTCTACATAACTTCTGTATCACTTCCCATTGGCTTCCTGATCAAAACAAAATTTCCAACAGTATAATTATTACAAGAGTATAATTACTCTTACACTTGGCCTGTTATAATTTCAATTACACTGCAAAAAAAAAGAAAGCATTATTTTTGTCTCTTATTTTAAACTTTGTAAGAAACTATTGTGAACTACTGAAATGGATCCTTGATATATGTTCAAGTAAATTGCTCATCAGATGTAGAGGAAGGAATTGTCCATGAGACCCTGTGAGTTTGTATGTTTGTTTTCTTAACATCTATTAACAGCCACTGGGCACTTGGCATTTCCAGTAATTGCAGATTATTAGAGGAAAATTGCAGGTCTAAACAACTGGGAAAACTAAGTCTTAAATTTTTTTAACTTTAAACAAATACAAAAAATGCAAAAAAATAGTAGAGGGAATTCCTGTATATTCTTTATCTAACTATCTCTAGTATTGAAATAAAGGAGGAAAGGGAGGAGAAGCAAGATGAGGGGTAGGGGGAAAGGGGAAAGGGGAAGGGGAAGGGCAATAGAAATGGAAGGAGGAAGAGGAGCATTACGAAGATAATGTATGTTTTGCAAAAGACCGAGAAGTTATTTCAAATCATAAAAACAAACTTAAATTCTAATGATATCATATATCCTATTTATGTTTTGTTTTGAGAAAGTTTATGTTCATTTTTTCAACCTGTCTTCTGGAAATCTGTTCATCTATTCAGCCTAGTGTTATTTTGAGCTGTAAAACCCTTAAAGAAGATACTGGCCTTGAGACATAGGAAAAAAAAACTGATATTCATGATCTGGTGATCAAATGCCTTCTTACTGTTTACATTAAATACCTACAAACAGATTTTAGACACATATAATGAATTACACTTTCCCATTCGGAATTAGAGTGAGATTTCTGATTCTAATTTTGTCTCCCCCAATTATTAATTATGTAAACAAAAGTAAAGGGGAAAAAACAAACCTCACCAACAGCAACCAAAAAAGCAAAACAAACAAGAAAACAAACAAACAAAACCATAGTAACTCAGCGCAACAAATCCTCCAAACTGGTAACCAAAGAAAGAAATAGAGATGATAGGACTTAATAAAATTATAAGAATTGTCATTAAAATTCCCATATTTGTAAAGAAGCAAACTGAGTTTTGTTATCTTTTTCAATTTCATTACAACACAATACAAAATCAAACTAGAAAGAAAGAATCAACAGGGCTATTTCTGTTAACAGAAGTGAAGATTCTAGCTGGGAATGGGTGGCTCACGACTGTAATCCTAGCTACTCAGGAGGCTGAGATCTGAGGATCATGGTTCAAAGCCAGCCTTAGCAGGAAAGTCCGTGAGACTCTTATCTCCAATAAACCACCAGAAAACTGGAAGTAGTGCTGTGGTTCAAGTGGTAGAGTGCTTGCCTTGAGCTGAAGAACTCAAGTTCAAGCACCCAGGCCCAAAGTTCAAGCCCCAGGACCAACCAAAAGAAGAAAAAGAAGAAGGAGGAGGAGGAGAAAGAGGAGGAGGAGGAGGAGGAGGAGGAGGAGGAGGAGGAGGAGGAGGAGGAGGAGGAGGAGGAGGAGGAGGAGGAGAAAGAGGAGGAGGAGGAGGAAGAGGAGGAGGAGGAGGAAGAAGAGGAGGAGGAGGAGGAGAAAGAGGAGGAGGAGGAGGAAGAGGAGGAGGAGGAGGAGGAGGAGGAGGAGGAGAAAGAGGAGGAAGAGGAGGAGGAGGAGGAGGAGGACAAAAAGGAGGAGGAGGAGAAAGAGGAGGAGGAGGAGGACGAGGAGGAGGAGGACGAGGACGAGGAGGAGGAGGAGGAGGAGGAGGAGGAGGAGGAGGAGGAGGAGGAGGAGGAGAAGGAGGAGGAGGAGGAGGAGGAGGAGGAGGAGGAGGAGGAGGAGGAGGAGGAGGAGGAGGAGGAGGAGGAGGAGGAGGAGGAGAAGAAGAAGAAGAAGAAGAAGAAGAAGAAGAAGAAGAAGAAGAAGAAGAAGAAGAAGAAGAAGAAGAAGAAGAAGAAGAAGAAGAAGAAGAAGAAAGATGATTCTAGGTAGGAAGAAGAGAAAGAGGAAGAAGAAGAGGAAGAAGAGGAGGAAGAGGAAGAGGAAGAGGAGAAGAAGATTCTAGGAAGGAAGAGGAAGAGGAAGAAAAAGAGGAAGAAGAAGATTCTAGGTCTACAGAATGCATTTGGAGAATGATAGCAAAAAAAGAACATTCTGGATGAATGGTACACCTAAACATATTCACAATTAGGCAAAAAGGACTTATAGGACAAAATCCCCAAGAACTCAGGAAACACAGTTCATCCCTCAAAGATACATCTCATTTCTCCCTACTTCTATTCTACTACCTTCTCATCCCAGAGAAATAATTTTCTATGATTTCCAAATAAGATAAGCAAAGAGACAACAAGGTAAACTATCTGCAAAAATTCTGGAATAATAAAAACATGACCAAGAATGCTGAATAAAATGTCATTTACTCATGAAGATGAAAGATGGGTGAAACTTTGGGAATAATAACAATATGTAACAGGGGTTGGGAAGGTGGCTCAGTGGTAGAGTGCTTGCCTTGCATGCCTGAGGCCCTGGGTTCGATTCCTCAGCACCACATAAGCAAAAAGGAAAAAGCTGGAAGTGGCGCTGTGGCTCAAGTGGTAGAGCGCTAGCCTTGAGCTGCAGAGCTGAGGGACAGCGCCCAGGCCCACAACCGGACCCAAAAAAAAAAAAAATAACAATATGTAATATTATGTTATATATTATATCTCTGGGGATGGGGGCAGAAATAAATTTCTCTTAATCAGCCAATTAGAAGAAAGTAAAATAAAATCAGAAAAAGATGTGAAAAAACAAGCTATCATATTAACACAAAAATGGAGTAAACACTAAATGACCATAGGAATCTTAGATACAAAGTGATATTAATGTAATAAGGCCACATAATACAAAATAAAATAAGATGATGAAGATTAGGAGAAATGATGAGTGTATATAATGTCCATACTTCTCAAAACAGAAAGACATTTGTCACTTTTGAAAATAAATTCATAGCTTTAACAAACTCAACATAGTGAGGAACCCTTCTTCCAGTTTCAATGTTTTCTTTGATTTTAAACCCCAAGAAAAACCTTGTAAAAAATACTTATAACACAGAAAAATATACATTTTCTTGGGATACAGAAACTCTTTTAATTCTACTTTGGTTTCTTTCATATTAAGTATATGCTTCCTATATATTTATGGGAAATAAATATATCTGTTGCTTATAAGTTTTGAAGGGTTTGTGTTTGTGTGTGTGGGAGCAAACCAAAGGCAATAAGCAAGCACTCTACAACTTACTATATACACAACTGCTGTCTGCTTTATTTTTAAATTTCCCTATTGCTTCAGAAAAAAAGTAATTAATGACTAATAAATACACAGTGATTGGGCTGGGAAGGTGGCTCAGTAGTAGAGCGCTTGCCTTGCATGCATGAGGCCCTGGGTTCAATTCCTCAGCACCACATAAGCAAAAAGAAAAAAGCCAGAAGTGGCGCAGTGGCTCAAGTGGTAGAGCGCTAGCCTTGAGCTGAAGAGCTGAGGGACAGTGCCCAGGCCCAGAGTTCAGGCCCCACGACCGGATCCAAATATATATATATATATATATATATATATATATATATATATATATACAGTGGTGAAAATCTTGATATTTCTAGACTCTGAGTAATAGGTACATAAGGCCTCATTATACCATTCTTTCTTTTTGTTTGTTCAAGTTTTTCAAATACATTTTCTTAAATATCCCATTTTATAGTAAACAAAATAAGTTCTTTGTAACACCTAAAAGTTGTTCAGATTTAGAATAAAATACTTTGTGCTTTCAGGAATCATTAACATGTTATTATTTTAATCAAAGGGTCCACTGATGACTGGAAAGAAGGCAAGGGGAATTTTGGAGAATTGGATATTTCAGAAAGGGAAGCCAGAGGTGGTAAGAGAGTTGGAAAGGGGGTGACAAGTTGTACAAAGAAACAAAACATCCCTGTATGTCACCTGTATAATCAAAAGAAAAAAGAAAAATACACATGTAGATTCCTTTGAAAACTTAATCTTGTTTTTAAAAGTCATTTCATATACTGTCCTATTTTTCCTCAAAGCGGACCATTTCAGACTTTGTCTTAAAAATAAAATTAAAATTGATTCATACAATTTGCAGTCTTTGAGGAGACTTTTGTTTTCTCTCTAGCCACAGTGATAATTAATTAATAATTGTTTTTTATTTTTTTATGTAATCTCACTTGATAGTGTATGAATGACATTAACACAACTCTGCAGGAAGAAGCCAGAGAAGATAATCAGCTTCCCCAACATCAGACAGCAAATATGGCATAGAAACAGCACTCTCATCCAAACAGCATTAGTCCAGAACCTGTGTGCTTCGCCATTAAATTGATGTTTACCAAATATATTTCTACTGTTTTCTGTAAATGTCACTCAAGATTCTCTCCTTGAGAAGATACCAATATATGATTACTTACATTGCAAAAGTATGTATATGCCCTCCAAGAACAAAGTTAAAGATGCCCAGACTTAACAAAAGTAATAAAAAGATCTTGCCTAGAATGTTATTTCTGTAAGTCTCATAATCCCCATCTTTCTCAAATTGTTTTCCACTAGAGAAGTGGGAAATAGGAGACATTTAGGGCTGGGAAGGTGGCTCAGTGGTAGAGCGCTTGCCTTGCATGCATGAGGCCCTGGGTTCGATTCCTCAGCACCACATAGCAAAAAGAAAAAAAGCCAGAAGTGGCGCTGTGGCTCAAGTGGTAGAGCACTAGCCTTGAGCTGAAGAGCTGAGGGACAGTGCCCAGGCCCAGAGCTCAAGCCCCATGACTAGACCCCCCCCCAAAAAAAGGAGACATTTACTTCATTAGATTCTTTTCAGCTGTGGACATTGGCCATAGAACCCAGTTCTAGATACTGAGAAAGAGGACATGGTCTGCTTGGAACTTCTGGAAGGCTCTCTTATTACTTTGATCCCTGAAATCTCCCTAAAAAAGGAAATCCCTAAGGAATGCTGTTCTGTCCTGCAGTGTTGTCTGCTGACTCTCTCTCTGAATGTGGGGTTATTGTGGCCAACTTGTAAGGGTGATGAGGACAGATTTTCAGAGCTGCAAAGCCCTAACATTGTCATCCTCTAGTACAAAACTACCACCCACTCAACCACAAGACTTCCACTTTGTGGGAGATAAAATTTAAACACCCTTTTCTGTAAGCTCTACTGTATTGGATGTTTTGTCTAGTTTTTCTTTTAGTTACTGAAATTCACAACTCAAAGCATTCCTAATACACAATGTTTACCATTTAGTTATGTCACTAAGTATAACTCACCCACAATTTATCCTAAACTGTTAAATAATACGAACGTTAAATACTGCACTTCTCACACAGTGAGTTGCATGTTTGTTTTTTTTTAAGTTTAATCTAAGTCATAAATGTGCATCATGCTTATTATCAACAAACATTCTAGTGAGAGGAATGGTAATTATTGACACTAAAGAATTCTGCTCTAAATCAATTAATATTATTCATCACATCAACAGGAGCAAGAACAAGAACCACATGGTTATCTCAATAGACACAGAAAAAGCATTCGACAAGATCCAACACCCCTTTATGATGAAGGTTTTGGAAAAATTAGGAATCCATGGAACATTCCTCAATACAATAAAGGCTGTATATGACAAACCTACAGCCAGCATTATACTCAATGGTGAAAAACTAAAGCCATTTCCTCTTAACTCAGGAACAAGACAAGGATGCCCACTCTCTCCACTTCTCTTCAATCTAGTATTAGAATGCCTAGCTACAGCAATAAGACAAGATGCAGACATAAAGGGGATCCAAATAGGGAAAGAAGAAATAAAACTCTCCCTCTTTGCAGATGACATGATCTTGTATTTAAAGAATCCCATAGACTCCACTCCCAAATTACTCAAGCTGATTCAAAACTTTGGCAAAGTAGCAGGTTATAAAATTAACCCCCAAAAATCAATGGCTTTTCTGTATGCCAACAATGAGAAAAGTGTGGCTGAAATTAGGAAAGCAACTTCACTTGTAATAGCCCCACAAATAATAAAATACCTAGGAATTAACTTAACTAAAGAAGTGAAGGACCTCTATGATGAAAACTTTAAAATCTTGAAAAAGGAAATCAACACAGAACTTAAAAAATGGCAAAACCTCCCATGCTCCTGGATTGGCAAGATTAACATCGTGAAAATGGCAATACTTCCCAAGGCTATCTACAAATTCAACGCAATACCAATCAAAATTCCACCCTCATTCTTCAAGGAAATAGAAGAGGCAATCCAAAAATTCATATGGAACAATAAAAGACCCCGAATAGCAAAAACACTTCTCAACGGAAAGAACACTGCTGGAGGAATATCAATACCAAATTTCAAACTCTACTATAAAGCCATAGTAATCAAAACAGCTTGGTATTGGCATAAGAACAGACCTCAGGACCAATGGAATAGAATTGAAAACCCAGAAATGAACCTACAGACCTATAGCCATCTAATCTTCGATAAGGAAGCTAAAACAATAGAATGGAAGAAAGACAGCCTCTTCAGTAAATGGTGCTGGCAAAATTGGTTAACTACATGTAGAAAACTAAAGCTAGATCCTTATATATCACCCTGCACCAGAATCAACTCCAAATGGATCAAAGACCTTGAACTCAAAGCAGACACTCTGAAAACATTACAGGATGGAATAGGAGAAACCCTAGGTCTCCTTGGCTCAGGCCGAAATTTTCTGAATAGAGACCCGGAAACACAACAAATCAAAGAAAGGTTGGAAAAATGGGATTGCATAAGGTTGCAGAGCTTCTGCAGGGCAAATGACATAGCTAGCAAGATCAATAGAAAGCCCACCGATTGGGAGAAGATCTTTACTAGCCATACAACGGACAAGGGTCTCATATCTAAAATATACTTGGAACTCAAAAAATTAAACCACCCAACAACAAATCCTCAAAGAAACACCTGCCCAATAAATAAGTGGGCGAAAGACTTAAAGAGAAGCTTCTCTGAAGAAGAAAGAAGGATGGCCAATAGACACATGAAGAAATGTTCAACATCCCTAGCCATAAAAGAAATGCAAATCAAAACAACATTGAGATATCACCTCACTCCAGTTAGAACAGCAAAAATCAAGAACTCTAACAACAACAGATGCTGGAGGGGATGTGGACAGAAAGGAACCTTACTTCATTGTTGGTGGGAATGTAAACTTGTTCAACCACTTTGGAAAGCAGTATGGAGGTTCCTCAAAAGACTTCACATAGATCTCCTCTATGATCCAGCAATCCCACTTTTGGGCATTTACCCAAATGTATACAAACAAGACCACACTAAAGCTACCAGCACAACTATGTTTATTGCAGCATTATTTACCATAGCTAAGATATGGAACCAACCCAGAAGCCCCTCAGTAGATGAATGGATCAAGAAAATGTGGTATATATACACAATGGAATTCTATGCCTCCATCAGAAAGAATGACATTTCCCCATTTGTTAGGAAATGGAAAGGCTTGGAAAAAATTATATTAAGTGAAGTAAGCCAGGCCCAAAGAAACATAGGTCCCATGGTTTCCCTTATTTGCAATATCTAGTATAGGTATGAGTCAAGCGGAAAAGGTCAGATAATGTGATGTTAGGAAAATGAACCCTTAAATATGTATTTTAATGTTTTCATTTCTTTCATGCATGTGTTTCTAACGCATTTATAAGATTATTTCTTTGTTGCTTTGTATGTCCCTCCCCCACAGTGTAACCCCCGCTTTCACTTTATTTGATGTCAGTATAACATGTGGAGGAGATGGGGACAAACAAGTCGTTTGAGGATTCAGGTGGACCTGTTGTAACAAGGAGAATTACAAAATGTCATGTCAAAGCAAGCTTTACAATGTCGGTTTGGGGGGGGAGGAGGGGTATGATTGGGTGGGGGGAGGGGGGTATGATTGGGTGGGGGGGAGGGGGGAGGCTGGGAAGGGAGGTGAAGGGTAAAGAAAGGAGGAGGCTGCAATGCTTGGTAAGAAATGTATGCATTATCCTGCCAATGTAATTGTAACCCCTCTGTACAGTATGTTCTCAAATAAAATAAAATTAAATTAAAAAATAAAAAAAAAAAAGAATTCTGCTCTAAGGCTCAATACCTAAGGAGTATAAGTAGACTATGTGCTATGGAGTGAACTATGCCCCCAAAATTCATGTTGAAGATCTAACCTTTCAAGATGAAGGTATCTAGAGATGGGGACTCTGGGAGGTAGTTTGATTTGGATGAAAGAGCGTTTTAATGAAAACAGTGCTACCAGATTTCATTTGTCCCTCTCATCCCTCTACCATCCTATTCCTTCCTTGTGAGAAGATTCAGAGAAAAGACATCAACTATAATCCAGGAAGAACACCCTGAGTAGAAATCAAATCAGGCAGCACTCAGTCTTGACCCCCCCTTCCTCCTCCTCCAACTCCCTCTAGTCTCTCCTCTTTCCCTTCCTCCCCCTCTTCTCCTCTTCTTCCAAATCCTCTCCCTTTCTCTCTTCTTCTCCTCTTCCTTCTTTGACTCCTCTTACTGCTCTCTCTGTACCTCCCCCTTCCTCCTCCTCTTTCTCCTTTTCTCCTTCATTTTGTGGAGGCACCAGAGCTTGAACTCAGGGCCTTCTTAGCTCTTGCTTGTCATTTTTTATCCTGGATGCCAATGCTGGCAATCCTCCAGTCCTTGAATTTCCTTCTCTAGGTCTGTGAGAACTTTCCGTTGTTTAAAATCATTTCATTCTATGATATTCCCTGATGACAGTCAACCTGACCTATGTGGTCAATAAAGCAGATAAAACAAAAACAACTAAATGTGCTGGCACATGACTATAATCCTACATGGGAAGCTAAAATGAGGAGGATTGCAATTTGAGGCCAACCCCAGAGTTTGAGGCCCCTTCCCTTGGTCACAGTGGCACATAAGAAAACTTGGTTCAGGTATGGGCCTAAGAAAAGAGTAAGACAAGACTCTACCTCAAAATAAAAAATGTAAAACAGGGCTGAAAGTTTGTTTCAGAAGTAGAGCATTGCCTAGCAAGCATGAGGCCCTGACTTTAAAGCACTCTCTCAGCACTCTATCTCTTTCTCTCTCTCTCTCCCTCTCCTCTCTCTCTCTCTCTCTCTCTCTCTCTCTCTCTCTCTCTCTCTCTCACACACACACACACACACACACACACAAATGGGGAGAGAGAGAAAGAAAGAAAAGTCATATGTCTCTCACTGTATTTAACAGAAGGTAAATCCTATTCATAGGCTACCTAGCTTCCATTTATCCTTCATTCATTTAACTTCCTATCTTCCTGCTTCAGGGAGGAACATAATAGAACCCCAATCTCACTGACTCTGCAATTACTCAGATTCTGCCAATTATTAACTTCATGACCTTGAGTAAGACAAGTTTATCAATTATAAGTAAAGACAGTATTTTAATACTAAGAGATCACATATAAAACTTCTTAGCCACTTGTGTTAAAATTATTATTAAAAATATTTCACAACTGTCATAGAAAAAAATCAGTAATCAGATCAATGATGAGCAATCCAGACAAACTTTACCCAAATCTTGTGAAATGTTTAGGCATCTCTGCTCAGCTATTTAAGAAAAAATGTGGACTTCACTGTTTTCTAGAAGTGTTTAGGCTACCTTATTTTCAGATTGTCCATGGCTTAAAAAATTAAACAAAGAAAATATACAGTTTATCCCAGGTACCTTCCATTTAAATAGGATATCCCAAACAGCATCTAATTATTACCTACCCGAGAGCTTTCAAGTTAAGAACAAATAATGTTTCAAATATCTCAACAAGACATAATTGCCTAATGAGTTTATTATCCTATAAACACTACAATAATTATGACCTAAGGTACAAACATAAAACAATACAATCTACTCTCTTCCCACAAATACACACTCCATCTGATCAGAACTACATGCTAGAAGGTATTACTCAGAGCTTGCAGCTCAGATGCTAAGCTTTCTAACAGGCCTTTACTTGTTTGTACCTGGCACAAGAGCTGTTGAACACTCCTACCCTAAGTAAAAATTAAATCAAACACAGAAACTTAGGTCCTTAGAGCAACAATACTAAGTTCAGAGAATAAAAGAGAAAGAAATAGAGAATGAACATGCTAGATAATCTACATAGTGAAAGAAAACCTGAAAATAAAAAATACTGTTTTTATAGCAGCTTGGATGGAAATAAAAACTTCATATCATTTTTATCAGTGAATATCTAAAACCTAAATGCTAGTGGCAAGTTTTTACAGATTAACAACTATAGGCAAAATATAGATGTAAGCTTAATAGTAAATATAATAAATGGAAACTAAAAAAAATAAACATACAGACAATGACTTCGTTTTTTTTTTCTCATGAGTACAGGTTTAAATGGCAAGTGGTAAGACAATCCCATGCCAGGAAAAGAAAGGATAGAAAGATGAACAGGAACTGAGTCAAAGCACTATATTTTTATTTTTTTATTTTTTGTCGGTCGTGGGGCTTGAACTCTGGGCCTGGGCGCTGTCCCTCAGCTCTTCAGCTCAAGGCAAGCGCTCTACCACTTGAGCTACAGCGCCACTTCCGGTTTTCTGGTGGTTTATTGGAGATAGGAGTCTCACGGTCTCTCCTGCCCGGGCTGGCTTTGAACCGCGATCCTCAGATCTCAGCCTCCTGAGTAGCTAGGATTACAGGCGTGAGCCACCAGCGCCCGGCTGAGTCAAAGCACTATAAAGTGTTGATGATTGCCTTTTTCCTCTGAGAAGTTCTAGCTATGATGAAAAAGCAGGATTCCTGATTCTTCATCATAATTCTAAAGCTTCTACATTTCATTTCTCTCTCACTATGAAAAAATTAACTTTAGTTACTGTTGAAGTACTGTAGCTGACATACTCTAAATGTTACAAAAATAATTAGAAAAAAGTAGGATCAAAGGAAAAAAGCTCAAAATTGTAAAATTTAGAATTTCAATTCTTAAGACATATGTTTTGAACTACTTCAAACTTCTTAATGACTCTACTTAATTTACACATCACAGAATAATATAATAAATTCAAAGACATTTAGGGTAAATCAATAATCCCTCTTTAATTTTCCCATTATCTCCTGAAAAATACTCTAATCCTTCACCTTTACTTGACTATTTTTGAAGAATTTGACTATTGTGGATATAATTTTACACACTATAAATTATAAGTATTTGAATTTTGTTAATTACAGTATTGCTTATTAACTATTTAATGGAGATTTCTTGCCTAATTTCAAGAATATTTTGCCTTGAGTTTCTCAGAGAATCAGATAAAAACTTACACTTTCAAAATAATAGAAGTTACACAATTTAAGCACTATGCAAAAATATATCTAGAATCGAATTTGACATTTTTGTGTCTGAGTACCAGTCAACTTCTAATTTGTGAAGAAAAAAAATGCCTGTTTAGTCCACATATGGTTTATGCACGGTAGCTTCATCATAAGAATAAAGAATTTCTATATCAATGAAACATATTAAACCTTGAAAGATCTATATTTAAATTTCATACTTAGATGTTTTTAAGATAAATCAGAAAAGAAAGGAGACAATTGCAAAATGACACCATATTTCAGTCCACCCATGCTGTCTGAATACAAAACCTCTATGGTAACAAAATAGCAAAACTTAATCAAGAAGTAACTTGATCAAAAAAGAGCAGTTTCATTTTGAATGCTGGACTCTTAAATAGACTAAGTGAGCACACCATGGACATATGTATATGTTTTAAGTGTTTTTGTAGAAGCTAAAGCTTTCCTTGGAGATGTCATTTTTGTCAAAAATGCAGATACAGTAATTCTGATGCCAAAAAAAATGGTATCAAATTCATTTTCCCCGCAAAAATTTTGGATTTGGTCCTTGATTTATCAAAAGCAGAGACTTCTGTGAAAGTACGAATACTAAAATTGGTTAGCCCACCAAAATGCTAAAAGAAAATAGAAAGTTATAATACTTTATTTGAGCTGAGTTTTTTTTTTATAGGAACCGTATGTATGACTTTCACTTTCTAGAAAGTGGTTTCTCTTGAACACACATCAGAACCATTCATCATAATATAATTGCAAGTTGTCAGTCAGGGCCGCACCCTTAGCTTTGTGGCAAACAGCCAACACATCTGTCAGAAGCTCTCATAAGCTTCCGTGTGTTATTGTAATCCTCTACAAGAGAACAAGCCCATTCACCGATTTTACATTTTCCAAATGAAACAATGGCTCACTTAAAATCTCAAATGAAATTGTGTTCCTCTGTATACTATAAGCTACTTTCTCACCAAGTGACTGATTGCAACAGAAGGTAACAGCAATCGTACATCTTGTATACAGTTGAACTCCTTATGTACTTGTATACAGTTGAACTCCTTATGTACTCAGAATGCTTGTTTAAAAGTAGAGAGGTGTGTATTTTATCTAAAGTATGTACATACAACATGCACCTATTCTTAATTGTTTATGAGACAGACTTTTAACATACTATTTCAATAGAATCCTTTTCCTTAGCTGTCCTGCCTTCTGCAATCAAACACTGCATACTGATAAAAAACAAAACAAAAAAAAAAACCAACCCTGTTTTAATAGGAACAAAATGTATTCTGGAATTATAGCAGGTTAGCTCAATAATCACTGATTTAAATCATCCCTTCTATCTGAAGGAATCATATTCTCAGTGGAGCAGAATAGAGGAAAGAGAATAAAATCCCTTATAGCTGACATCATATAGGAGTAAATAGAAGGACAGCTCTTTTATTCACTTTATATCTGACTTTCCAAAGACATTTCCAAGTATAAGAAGTATAAAATCACTAATATAGTAGAAAAATAAACCTCTTGTTTCAAAAAATAGATCCAAAGTGCCAATATGTTAACTTTTCACATTGGTGTCCGTTGAACATGTCTCCATTATTGCCTGCATGCTTTCCTCATGTAACTGAGGAAAATGCTGCTATGTCAAAGAAGCTTTTTATGTTTATTTATTGAAAGAGTTGAATGAAAGGCACATGAATGTATGAGAGAGATAAATATCTATGAAAGAGATAAATTTTTATCGGTAAGACATCTCTCACAGACGCATATTACAAATGATGATAGACATTTTTCCTATTGTATTTCTAAGACAATATTAAAGCATACACAATAAGACTGTAAGGTTCTTAGCTATGAATAACATATATTTAGGGCATGGCTCAATTAGTAGATCCCTAGCAAAAGAAGCAATCCAACCAAGTACAAGGCCTTAAGTTAAAAAACAAAAATAAAAACAAAACAAAAACACATTTCATTGGACCCTAGTGTCACTATACCATAACAAGCAGACTCCATATTGATATTTGATAATATAGTACTTAGGAAAGACAAGTGATTTCAATACCATTTAATCGTTGCTCTGGTTGCAATTACTGTCAATTACTTGATATCGTAGTATTTTAAAAGACTCAGAAGCTAGCTCCTGAAAACATACAACACAAATTCCTATCCACATATTCTAGAAAAATCATATTTTAACTGAGTTATATACATATACAAATATAAATGCTAACAGACAAAAAACTAACATATAGATGCTATATTTTGTTCTATATGCTTTATAAAAATCATATGTAAGTTGCATATATGACCACACACTTTACCTTCTCTCTATAACTTTTCCATATGTTAGTAAGTTCCATGCCTTTTAAGTTTTATAAATACAAACATTCTAAAATGTACACTACAGACATAGGAAATGTAGGATATAAAATAATACACAGTAATTTTGAGAAAAATTTTACTTTAGGATTCCTTATGACTCTCAGCTAATAATTTTGGCAGAAATATTACTATATATTCATTTCACCATAAAATATAGCAAAAAAATTCAAAACAAAATTCTTTATATCTATGTCTTTAGTTAAGAAGATACAATCAAATAACTTACTAAAATTTAGAAAAGTATATTTGATTTTAAAAATGAAACTTTACTAGTCTTTTTGTTGTTGGGGGGGAGTTGGTGGTGGGGCCTGAACTCTGGGCCTAGGCACTATCCCTGAGCCACAGAGCCACTTCCGGCTTTCTAGTGGTTCATTGGAGATAAGAGTCTCATAGAGGGTCTGGGAAGGTGGCTCAGTGAAAGAGCGTTTGCCTTGCATGCATGAGGCCCTGGGTTTGATTCCTCAGCAACACATAAGCAAAAAGAAAAACAGCTGGAAGTGGCGCTGTGGCTCAAGTGGTAGAGCTCTAGCCTTGAGCTGAAGAGCTGAGGGACAGCGCCCAGGCCCAGAGTTCAGGCCCCATGAGTGGACCCAAAATAAATAAATAAATAAATAAATAAAGAGTAGTTTTACTAATAAGTTCAGGCCCCACGACCGGACCCCCCCCCAAAAAAAAAAGTCTCATGTAGTTTCCTGCCTGGGCTGGCTTTGAACTGTGATCCTCAGATCTCAGCCTCC
Organism: Dipodomys merriami; assembly: GCF_024711535.1. NCBI lineage: Eukaryota > Metazoa > Chordata > Mammalia > Rodentia > Heteromyidae > Dipodomys > Dipodomys merriami. The sequence goes on along the minus strand of NW_027203493.1, from coordinate 30,226,783 downwards.
TGAGTGTGAGCCACTGGTGCCCAGTCATTGCCAGTCTTTTCAGAAGTACAGATCGTTCATGTTTTATATTTCATTTAAAAAACTAAAAGATTTTTCTAGACTCGATAGAATTTACTTTTTAAAATGTTTGCAAGTTTGTTGTAAAACTGCACCACAAATGTTAAGTGGATTATGAAATAGATTTTCATGATTATGACCTCACAGTTGTCAAGCAAGTACTCTACCACTTCAGCTACAACTCCAGCCCCGTTTTATTTATTTTTGAGATAGGGTCTCAGTACCTTTGTCAGGGGACCTCGAACCTGCCATCCTTTTGCCTCAGCACCCTGAGTGGTTGAGACTACAGATATGTATCAACCACAATTGGCTTGGTACACTTATTTTTAAATGGCAGCTCTTAAAAAAATTAGTTTTTCAGACTTAGAAGGCTGAGATCTGAAGATCATGATTAGAAGCCAGCCTGGGCAGGAAAGTCCCTGAGATTCAACTCTGGTTAACCAGAAAAAAGCTGGAAGCAGAAGTATGACTCAAATGGCAGAGTGCCATTCTTGAGTGAAAAATCCAGGCCAGAGCATAAGATACTGAGTTTAAGCCCTAATTCTGGCTTCTGGCACACACACACACACACACACACACACACACACACACACACACACACACACACACACACACACACACACACACACACACACACACACACACCACACAAATGTTTTCTTTAGTAAAATTCATAATCAGTATGTCCATTTATACTGAGACTATTCTCAATTAGTTGGCTCATATATATAATATCTTGTTCTTTGTTTTGTTCCAGTCACAAGGCTTGAACTCAGAGCCTAATTGTCTCTCTCTTGGCTTTCTTGGTCCTGGCTTGCACTCTATCACTTGAGCTACACCCCTAATCCAATATAGTAATATGTTAAGACAGAAAAAATACTGTGGAAGTCAAAATCATAAATACAAATCACCAAAAACTAGTGTCTCTAGGTATCATAAACCTTATCCAATTGTAAATAAAGTACTGAGTTTCTAATATTAAGTAGCAAAGATTATTTTAAAAATAATTGTGAGTTATTTGCTTTGTCAAAACATTTATATACCAAAAGAACTTACATTTTGATAATCATGACTACTTTATCAAACATGAAAATTTGAGGTATTTTAAAGCTACTTTCCTAAATACTCTCACTATTTGAAGTCTGATTATATAACATCATTTATTTGTCTAAGTAAATGTTGTAGAATGATATCAAACACAATTCTATAAATTGAACTTACTAAAACTGAAAGAATTTACATTTATTTCTGTTTATATACATATACCCTGGAAAAGATATAGACTCAGAGAGGAGCCTATGATTTATATATATTTATATATAATCATATATATAAAATCATATGTATATGTATTACATATAATTTTATATTGATTATATTTATGTTACCTGCAGTGGTCAAAATTTAAAATTCATATTTGAATATTCTATTATAGAACTAGTCAGTTTACATCAATTAAATAACAATATCCAAACTAAATACCATGTAGTTAAAAAAAAGACTATTAATTTCCAATTAATGAACTAGAAAATATGACAGTGTGCATGTGTGCGTGCATGTGTGTGTGTGTGTGTGTGTGTGTGTGTGTGTGTGTGTGTGTGTGTGTGTGTACATGTGTGCCAGTACTGGGGCTTGAACTCATGGTCTGGGTGCTTGTCTCTGAGCTTTTTTACTCAAGTCTAGCACCCTAACACTTGAGCCACAGCTCAACTTCCAGATTTATGGTGGTTAATTGGAGATAAGAGCCTCATAGACTTTCCTACTCTGGCTGGCTTCAAACTGCGATCCTCAGATCTCAGCCTCTTGAGTAGCCACTTGCATCCAGCAACAACTCACTTAAAAAATTAAATTTGATTAATAATATTAAAATAGAAGTATATTAAAAACATTACATGAACCATTGAAGGATTTTATAACAGTGATAATTTTGTGTAGTACAATGTAGTGTCAAGATCATCTTGTTTAAAAGATGAAACAATTCAATACTACAAATACAGTGCATCTAGACATATTAACAAAACAAGTTTCTTCAAACAAAAGGGACTAAAATGACATGCCTACATAGCACATAAGACTGAAAAACTTAAACATTATTTCTGTAGCTTCTGTTTTATTTTAATGAAAGTCACTAAAATTTGTCTAAAATCTTTAAAATGTTTTATATACAATTGAGCATCACATAGCACAAGGAATTCTTTCAAGTAAATGAGACAAACAGACTCGTAACAAGTATGATTATATTTGCCATATTTCTTGCCAAATAGAAACTCCATTCAATGGTGGTAATATGGTATAATTTGGGTTTTTAAGAAAAGTCCTCTCATTTCATTTAATTCTCTTTAAATAGTCATAGCTTAAAATAAAATATCCTTGATATTTTAAAGGAAGGATTTCTAAAAGTATAAAAGATGGCCAAGGTCAGCTTATAATTATGCACAGTTTATCATGTTATATTTAAATAATATGCTTATACTAAATAATGAATTGGAATACTTCTTTTATCTTAGGCTAATATTTAACAAAAGGTGTTATTTCAACCCTAAAATATTAAATCCAATCGCATAAAACTACCAACACCTCTCAAGTCTCCCAAACTGCCTTTGCAGTCTACTGCAGTAGAGAACTAGGTGTCCACGCTAATCAAATACTCAAATGAACAGAGTTATTACATTTGTAGCATAACAGGCTGTTACTTTTCATTGAATTTGGGTTATTTGTACCAATAGAACATAATTTAGTTTTAATACTTCAGTAATTATTTCCAAATTTGAAAATAACATTGCCATTTGTCAATAGGCAAAAATATCTGCTAAAGCTATACTGGTAGAAAAAAAAAAATAAACCCAGTTTTAACTATGTCTCAGTAGAAATATTTCCAAATTGATTTACCTCAGAGAAGATGCTTTAGTTTTCCTGTACTCTTTATTCAATATCTCCCTCCTTACTCATACTTCTGTTATGTAACTCATCATTTTATAGTAATACAACGCTTTGTGTTCACTCATCTAACAGATATTATTGATTAGCTTCTATGTTCCAGGCAATCTGCTCGTTTCTGGAAAGAAAAAGATGAATCAAACAAATAAGAAGCATGCTTGGTTGAGCCTTGGTTTCACAGGGAATATAGAAGCATAAGTCAGGCAACTATAAAAGTGTGTTAGAAGTGTACAGGCAGAAGTTCAGTTACTATAGAAATCTATGTGTGTTGGTATACCCACTCCATACCAAACCTCCTGCACTTGTGCTTCTCTCTGGTAAGACTAGATTTTTGTACAAACTTCTGTTACCTTTTCTCATCACTCTGCTTCCTTCCTTCCAGTTTTTGAATACTTTGAACTGTTTTTTGAAATAAGTTTCTTAAGTACTACCTTCTTACTTCTTATTTTATAACCATAAACACATATATCATATACCTAAAAACTCACATAGCATGTACCTCAATTGAAAATTACAATTTAATATATGAAGCAGACTATTTCAAGGTTTGTTTGGAAGGGTAGTTTCAATCAAGTGTTTTTAACTGTGCCAGCATGACGTATATGTATTTGTTCATTCAAATTTCAACTAACTAACTAGACAACAACTAGTACAACACTACAACATTCTTATATTGAACTAATAGAAAAGAATAATTGTAAAACAAAAAGCTCAAAAGATCTTAAAGTGTCCAGATAATTCTTCAATGTTTCACAGTATGCCTGACATGTAGCAGGAGCTCAGTAATCAAGTTGCCTGGCTTCTACACATTTCCACCATTCTGCATTGTACACATTGATCACAGAGATGCAAAGATGTTGCATGTTTCTGAGTCAATAAAAATGTATTCTGGGGAAAAACAAAGGAGGAGGCAACAATGCTTGAAAAGAAATGTACTCATTACCTTGCTTATGTAACTGTAACCCCTCTGTACAATATTTTCACAAAAAACTTATTAAAACAAAAAGAAAATGTATTCTGTTATATTAACTATGTTGGTGTGCTATGTTTGACAAATTAGAGCTTTTGTAAGTATGTTCAATAGGTATGGAAAAATGGGTTTTCAAAGGAACCATTCAAAATGGTAGCCATTTTCCAATTTTTGAAGTCATCCAAGTCAAAACAATTTTGGTGTAGAAAAGTAACAAATACTTTTCTGTTATGCTTTACAAAATGTTATATTGTTTCAAAGTGTAAGTACTCACAAACTCATGTAACTGAGTTAATACATTAGGGTTTTTTGTTGGTTGGTAGGCTGGTCATGGAGCTGGAACTCAGAGCCTGGACCTTGACCCTTAGCTTTTCCACTCAAGGCTAGTGCTCTTTCACTTTGAGCCACAATGCCACTCCATTTTCTGGGGATTAATTGGAGGTAAGAATCTCACATACCCCTTCCTGCCCAGGCTGGCTTCAAAACACAATCCTAAAATCTGAGCCTCTTGAGTAGCTAGGATTACAGGAGTGAGCAACAGGCACCCTGCAAATGTATTAGTTTGTTGTTGTTGTTGCAAATGTATTAGTTTTTAAAGCCAAGTAATATGAATGTTTGTTCATTGTTGTATTAATACTCTTTAAGAGAATTTCCTTCTCCAACAAAAGAATTCCACTCATTGGCTTTGAAATTCCAAAGATTTTCAAAGGTGCTACATAAAAGTATTTGAATGTTTACTGGGATCATTGGACCTTGACCTAACAGCTAAGCAATTGCAGTTACAAAGGTCTAATAAGTTTTATTCACTGTCGGTGACTTCTCATTTTATGCATAGTGTTATCTTATTTGGAAAAAAAAGAAACAAATGCTATAGTAGACATAGTCCAAGAAATTACTAACCACTTTTATTATGCTTTTTCTATTTTTGATCTTTTAATTATTGCAGTCTCAAGCTCATTTGATGTAAACAATATATGCTAACTAACAGTGGTAAAAATTTGGGTATTATTTGTTTTATTTTCTATGTTTGACACATTTTGTAATTTGCATATTAAACTAAACTTTCATCAAACAAAGATGATAGGATAGATGAAATGTTGATAATTTTTGAAGCTAGATAATGGGCCCATAAGGGACCATCATACCATTCTCTCTACTTTTGTTGGAATTTTTGCTTTAAGGATTTCTTTAATGAAAAATGGTTACTGTGGAAAATACAAGGAGAAATATTTAAAGCTGAAAGAAAGTTTTTTAGTCAACATGAAACTACAAATATACTTTCTTGACGCTACTGCTCACTCGCTAACATAGATACATCCTGAATTATAAATTTGTTCTGATGAAATCAATCACTCAAAGGAAGAAAAATAACTCATCCTTTGATAATTCCTTATCAAAGGTATTGGGAGCAAAGAGACATTCTGTATTGCACTACACAATTTCTTCCTTTGAGACTCTCTTTAATCTCCTTCTGTGTGTCTCTCTGTCTCCATGAAATCAATCTCTCACTCCTATCTTCTCTGTCCCGCTCTTCCTCCCTACCTCCATTCCTCCCTATTCTTTCTCTCTCCCTCTCTCTCCTAATTATTCCTGTTTTAAAAGAACCACCTCACACGCTGAAGACAAATTAGCAATGGTTAAATAAAGCACAGGCCAGCCAGTCCTAATTAGATGAGCCTGTTACTTAAGTTACCTTGGAGGGCCCCATTATACTCAACTACTCCACATGGACACCATGCTTATCATGTTGAATGGCAACATAGTAGGATACAAAGAACACTGAAATGTCAAGTGACCTAAATTTTCACTCCATCTTCTCCTTAACTAGCTATTCAATACATTAATCATTAATTTCTTTGCTTCTAGAATAGCATAAGAATAATATCTTCCCTTACTCCCACTCAAATTTTTATGAGACTCAACACATGTGATAGCCCTTTGCAAACTGTAAACTATATACAGTTAGGCCATTACCAACCTAACAAACTAAGAACCAGAAGTTTTCTGGTGAAACCATTTACATAATAAAGTCATTGTACATTTGAACCAACATATACAAGTTTGTTGGCTCCTGAGTTTCCCATTGACTTGAGGATAATGAGTAGATAAGGAGAAAAATATGTTACATATAAAATTTAAAATGCCTTTAAGGTCATGAACATTTGAATATTTTTAAAATAGAGGGGAGAGAAGAACAGAGTCTAGCTTCCTAGCAACTGGGTCTCCCACCTCATATATGCCCTTCAGGCTTCATGCTGCCTTTCATTCTTTATGGACACAGTGGCTATTCATGACCCAGACTTTACCTGAAAAAAAGGTTCAGGATAAAGAATAAAGGCACAGGTATAGTATAACTTCCTAAAACTCCAATATTCCCTGGAAATGGTTCTGTTTCATCCCACCATGCCCAGTTTCTCTAAATACTTGCCCAGTTGCAGATTTTCTTGAGGCCTGGTCCATCAACATATTTGAATTTATAGTTTTCTACTGTGCATCAGCTACCAAAATACATCATTCAATTTCTATCCACATGATGTTTTTAAATTCCTGTTGTTCAATTCCATTTCACCATTCCAACTTTACAGCAGAATATTTCATATTGGGCTTTTGCTTGGACATTAGATATATGTAGCGGAGAAAGCACATAAGATTGAAAACCAGAATTGTCTTTAAATCACTAAAATGGCAAGCATTACTACATTGTATATACTTTATAATAAGATGTTAAGGAGTCCATTCATTTAATTATTAAATACCTTAAGAAACACTTACAAGTACAAGTTATTATAAATCCTGTAAGAGTTTATCTATAGTATAGAAGGCAGTATGTTTTCTCAATTTATCAACCATGAAAAAGTATATCCTCACTTACCCAGGAGTGTACATGGTGGCTCTATACAGGACCATTTGGCAAAGAAAAGGTATTTTATATAATATTTTGCTTTCCAGAACAAATTCAGAGATCTATGACTAATTTGTCTACATTTATTTTTCATTTTTATTACATGATCCATATTTAACATGAATATACCCAATGTATAATATTTACAAATTAAAATTAAAGCTAATTTTTGATCCTTGCTTTTTAAAATTCTAATCCATGAAATCATGAGTGTTTTTAAAAGTGAGATAAAGTATGATAATAAATTCTGAAAGTTAATTTTTATATTAATAGAGTTAATTGAGGGAAAAATGTGACCAGCACAAAAACTACTTTGATTAACCAAGAAAAAACTGAATTGACTATTTGTATAGTTAAAAACAATTACTAGGAAGTGGCGTTGTGGCTCAAGTGATAGAGCGCTAACCTTGAGCTGAAGAGCTCAGGGACAGCACCCAGGTCCAGAGTTTCAAAAAATAAAAATAAAAATAAACCACTCCCTATTAAAATCAGAAAAATGAAATAAGGTTACAATTATTCTCAACATTTTAAATGAGATCATTAATAGTAGTTGTAATAAATTTTTTAAATTTTATCTAATTCTGGGTTTCTTCTGTTGGAAATTGAGCTACTGAATATGTGAGCATATCTGTGAAGAGAAACAACTGGAAAGTTTAACATGCTCTAGGGGCTTCTGTTTTCTACTCCTTGAGCATGACTGTATTAGGTTTTCATCTTCTAAATATCTATGTTTTTCAGCAGGCAGTAAATAATAGTATAAAAAAAACTGGAGTATCATCACACTTGTATCTTTTTAATCAAGAGTCAGATTGCTGTGCCTAAAGACATTTTTCCTCCTCAACTTAAAGAAACGAACATGTCAGATTAAATAAATCACTAGACAGCTGCTAACAAAAATCCTAGGTGTGCCTCTTAATTTACTAAAGCCCAGATGCATCCAAATCAAAGAATAAAAAACACATAAATGGCAAACCCTCTAGAAAACTTCTTGGGTACAATGGGCTTTCTTCAGAACCTATCAGTTGTTTCTGACAAAGCAGTTTTGAATGTAATTCCATGTAATAAATAAAAGCAGAAGCTGATTGGCCCAAGAGAAAAATGAGATTCATCGTAAGCCTAAAGTCCAGTTGAATAAACAAACTACAATGGCTATGTCTCAAAGAATACTAATACTCATGGCTCAAGAAAAGAGTATAATGACGGAAATGGACTTGAGACATTGCCACAATGGCTCTGCTGGGAACTGAAGCCTAATTAGGGTGATTAGATATAAAAATCTTTAACAAGCATCATTTTAATAAAACATAAAACCTGAAATTTTCTACACCTGCAAAAATTTGCCATGTTTCAGTTTCAATTGCCATATTCACTGTGCTTGTTTCAGTTGCTACCTGCAGAATGGAGTTAAGTCAACAACCCAGGCACATTGCCTGTACACCACCAAGGAAGTGCCTTCCTCTGGGCCCATGAATTCACACTCTGACAAACCACAACCAAAGCACAAGATCTCTCCAAAAATCAAAGTGAAAATAAACAGCCCACCATCAAAGAGAAAATAAAATATCTTCCAAGTTTTCTTAGCTGGTGAATTATTCCCATCTGAAACTTAGAAAACCATCCATTTTTGTGACACTTTTAATAGTAATATTTGGGATTATTAGCATGATAAACTTCTCACCTATTCATCTTTTACTTTTTAAAATCTGCTCATCTTATGACTAACACCTTGGCATTCAAACAAATACTATGCTGAGACAGAAAAAAATAAAACCTGTATAAATGACAGAGTGTTCAACCATGAACACATTGTCTTTTATGAATATTATAATCACAGAATCAATAAGCCTACAAAGAAAAAACAGGACACAAAACGTGTTTTGTCATTTCTGACGAAGTTATAAAAACAACAGACATTCAATATGCCAAGTGTTCTTCAATCCTTCATAATCATAGCCTTATTGAAGTGAGGACAAAAAGGGTCTAATTGCATAGGAGCAATCTCAATGTAATAGGTTATACACCCAGGCACTGCTGCACAATACAACAAAAACAACGTTCCCTGTGTATAGCAGAATGTCATCTCTCATTTTCAGGCAATTACCTTCTTTCTTGTCAACAGTTTTAATAACCTCCATCATCTCTAAAAGACTTTTGCTTCAGTTAAATAATTTTCAGCTTTTTAATATGCAAATGTGCTTGTTCATATGCATGGGTGAAGTGGCACTGCTACTTGAAATGTGTCAGTACATTGTGGAGCACCTGCACCTCGGGGAAGCTTGATTTAATTGACACCTAATACTATTCATTATTCCACTTAGTGAGCAACTCCTATTAGTCACCTGTAGGTTTTCCTATAAGCAGTGCTTTGGCCACCAATAAAAATATGAATATTTCTATAAATAGCATGTCCATATTTAGAAAAGGGGGTTCACTACTGTCGGAGCTTTGGGAAGATATAGGGGCATGGTATGGAATCAATAGTGCTTATATAGTAGGCAATTTGTACACTTTTCATTTTTCTATCGATTTCTATGTATATGAAGACATATTGTCTGGTAGACACAAGGTGCTATGTTTTCTTTTATGTGGCTAAGTAACATCCTACTCAATGGAATGAATAAATAAATGGATAGATGAATGGATGACTATATGGATGATGAATAAATAAATGAAAGAGTGAAAATCAAAACTACTTTCTAAAATATACCATTAGTTTTGGGGTATTTGTGTTTTAGGATTTTTTTTTAAGTCAGAAAGGAGTTCTTAATTCTAAAGACTCCAGCTCAGGTGCTACTTAATCTGAGTTCTTTACCATAATAACAGAAGTTGCTATTTGCCACAAAGTTAACAGTAGACCAGAATCCTGTTAACAAACAACTATTTATGGATATTATCTTCTGAGGAAAACTAATGGCTTAGGAGAAGCTATTGTAAGGGATGAAAGAGGTATTTTATACAACTTCAAAATATCAGTGGAGAGAATTATAACACATATGGGATTTTGCATACTTGTTGGTATTATCGTAATAAATGTGTACTGTAAATGATTACAACTTAAGTCTATTAGTCTTCTGCCTTTTCAAAAATGGAAGGATTAACAATGAAAAGTACGTGCAGACTTAATAATATTTGGGATGCTTCTTTACCACACGATCTGTGACCTTATTGTTCAGGCCACAATTCTTTCTGGCATTAATGCATTTGTTAGTCCCAGAGGCTTAAACTACAGATGTTTAACATCCTGCTTATGGACAGATCATCTGGAATATGAAGTGAGAAATCTATACTACTTATTAGTATATATTATGAGTGTTGCAGAGATTTAATAGCCCATTCAAACAAGATTAGTGAAACCATAGCTCAGGGGAAAAAAGTATCATCTTAACTGATATATGCTCTCAAACCTGTGGGAGGATAAAACAAAGAACTGAAAGCATTTTTTCAGCTGGAATATGTTTTAGGACATCAAAAGAAATTGCCACTAATTAATGTTGTTTATATTGTAGTGTAAGAAACATTAATTATATCCTTCAATGTAAACTTAAAACCTTTTTATGGAAAGGGGATTTATAAGTAAGGTGGTAATCTGGAAAGCTTATCTACAACATTCTGAGAGTGATCATAAATCATGTTAATGTCTAGGATCAAAATAAAAAAGTGAGGTGATAGTGGGAAAGGATAGGGTTTGCCTACCCCCAAGTCTAATCATTTCTATGGCCTAAGAAAAAAAACAGAAAACAGAAAGCAGTGGTCAACTAGACCTTTGTTGATATCCTCCAAAATGTAATCTCTAAACTGAAGAATGGCAGCTGGCAGAACAGCTGGTGAATAGGATTAATGTCAGAAGAAAGAAATAAAACTCAACATATGTCCAAGCCTGCGGTGCTGGGACTGAGCATGATTATACCCCGACGGATAGGCTGAATACAGCTGGAAAGTGCCACTGTGCCATGCTTCTCTACCCTACAAGGTCATTGCTAAGAAGTACAGCTAATGTCTGAACAGCAAACTTAACTTTGCCTGAAGAACTCTATAACTGGGAAAGAAAAAGGAATCCAGATTTTTTTTAAGCTCTGCCCATGTTCCAAATAGTTTAACCCTTAGTGCCTGGTTTGCTGTGCCACAAAGCAAGTCAGATGACAGATTACCACTGAATCTAACAGATTGCACTAAAGTAAATATAATTTTTAAATCATTTAAACCGCTTAATCTCATCTCAATCATATCAAATATTTAGAGCAAACATATTTCCATCTTTTATTTAGAGTGTAAATAGGCACAAAGGAGGAAAAAAATCTAATTAAATATATAGCAGTAAATATGGTTATATAACTTGTCAATGCTTTTCAAAATTAACATTTTTAGTTACTGCATCACAATTGCAAAATTGCACAATTTTTCATAGCTTAACTGTCATGTTCTCACACTACATAAAATGAGAAAGTTATGTCTTCCTCTCCTATTCCCATGTTTGTAGTTGGCCAATTTTAGCCTTTTGTAATAGTAGATGAGAGGCACTGGAATTTAACTGTTGAAACCGGTTATGGTGATAAACAGCAACCACGTGAACATAACTGATAGATGAGAAAAGGCTTTCTTATTTATAGAAACTTAGGCTGAATAAATTCTATCCAATTGTTCCTCCACTAAACAACTGTAAACACTTTAAAAGAGATCAGTAATCACTACTAAGAGAGTAGTGCCCTACTTGTTTCTGCTGATTATTTCTTTCAGATGCCTGAGCTAACTTGAGCCCAACAAGCAGATTATCAGGGACAACAAATCAACTTCCCAACTAAAAACAAGTTCTCTAGCCACATTTTTTTTTTTTTTTTAGCAAATACACCCTTTAAGTAGATGTGGGAGTGGGAGGAGGGAGGTGGAAGAATTTTATTACAAAGGAGAAGAATGGAGATGTGAGTGTCAGAGCCTAAGGGCACAGCTCCACAGCAAAGAGAATCCATGTGAAAAAATCCAACTAATGAACAAAACTTTACCTAAATAGCTACTCTGAAGGAATGACATTTTCTCTCTCATATTCAAGACTGATAGTTTGAAATCATCACACTGAGAAAGGACCAGGCATTGTACTGAAGCTGTCCAAAACCTGTCCAAAACAGGCTTTTACTTTCTGCAACTCAAAGGCAACTTAAAGGCAACTTAAGATAAACTTATCACTAAATTGCTTATTTTCTTTTTCTCTCTTTACATATAAACTTATGCCTAGCTTATACATGTGTTATAGCAGCCCTAGTAATAAAAGCTCTAGAAACTAGGAAGCAAAACTTCAGGAGTTTTAAAGTAAGTAAGTTTGAAATTCAAAGGATCAAATTGATTTTCTTTCTTAAATGATTGCAGTATAAGCATGGCTAAATTTACAGGGGTCTGGTAAGCTTCTTCCAGGTAAAATGTTCTGAGCCTTTTAAATGACATTTCAGGTTTTCTCCAGGAATTGTTATTTTTGTAAATTCATTTTGTATACATGCCAAGTTTTGCAGAGATCTAGGAGTAACAACTGTCCATGACTGCAGACATTTGAGCTTATTTTATTTGTAATGTTTTAAATTATATTTCTATCATCTTGAAGTAGCTGTACAACAGAATCACTATTCCACAAATCAGTTTGTAAGTAATTGAGATCACCCCTTTCATCATTCTCCCCTCTCCTTCTCAAGCCAATCCCATCCTTCAATTTCCCTAGTTTCATTGGATACGTATTGTATATTATAACTGCATCTCCCCCTGCTTCCTCTTAATTTTTACTCACATTTTAAAAGTCTCCTTAGTATAGGAATTTTTAAAATGTTAATCGATGTGGTTTATAGCTCTATGAAGCTCAAATTATCCTATATTAAATGTTTAACACTACAGAAACAGTTATTTCTGCACAACTAAAATGCTTGAAAAATCTGGGTATAGTCCAAATAAATATTTAAATAGTTTTGCCAATTTTAATGCTCTTAAAATGGTTACTACCATTTTATAAAATTCCAAGATTGCAAGCTACAAGTTTAATGGCACCCAACATTCTAGAATTTTTAAATGCTGAAAAAAATGTTTTTATTTGTCATTATAGAATATAGAAAGAAACCTACATAGCTTATTAATGCCTTCTGAATTGTTTAAGAGGATTTTAAGATATGAGTTAAAAGAATTTCATAATCTTAATTTCAATTTCTCCTTTTCATTTAATAGTAGACATTCATTAGGACCCACACACTGTAATAAATTATAATAATTTCAAACAAGAATTAAATTACTAGGTACCTCGTGAAAGAGCCATTTTTTCTTAGGTACCCTGTAATCTAACTGTCAGATTTAAAATCTATTCCCAATCAACTCTTCACAACATTCACATTTATTCATCTATGTTAAATTAATAAAAGGTGTGAATAATACTGACAAAATTGATCATTATTGTTCATGTAGATTTAGAAAATTATAAGGTAATCTAAAATGTAAAAGGAATTGAGAAAAACTATTAAGGTTCTTATAAATAAATTCATCCTATGCTATTTTTTCAAATCAAGACTGAAACTTCTATGAGACTTATTTAAATTGACTATACACGCTATTTGATAAATTGTACATTTTTAGAGCATAAACCATTTTCACTATTTTTGACAAATACCACCACAAAGACTCTACTATAGTGTAAGATTCAACAAATACCTTAGGAAGCTATATCAAAATGTTGGGGAAAGCAAATATCGAACAATAGTCTGAGACAGTTTACAGCCAAGGCAGTTTGATAAAGGAAAGATACAACCATGAAAACTATCAAAGAACCTTTGCAAAAAAAAAAAAAAAAGCACCATTCCCTTCATTTTTCCGCTAGCTACAGTAATACAGTTACAATTCTTACCTGGCCTACCAAAGATAAACACAGTTCTATTGACTAATGTCTCAGAATACAAGTCCCTTTATAGAACAGGTTTGCACATTTAGTATATTTCCTACCATCTAACCTTGCTGACCCTCTTGTCTTTAACTGGCATCCCTGAAGATAAAGTAAAGCATGTCAACATCTGTTCCCATTCACACCGATTTTAATTTACCAAAAGAGCTTTGCTATTTTCAGAGCAGACTCTAGAGCACAATGACAGATTTAGGGCCTTTACTGAGGTTGCATTTCTAGTATGTCAGCATTTCCTACTCACCAAGAGTAAATTCCAGGGGGTCACAACAAAGGAATTGCGGAAAATCAAACTTCATTATACACATTATAACTTAAACTACCAACATACTATGCCATTTAGTCGGACATTATTGGTGCTGTACAGTAATAGGACTAAAATTATCTAGTCCTGGGACAAAGATAAAGGTCTTTTAGGTCCTTCCGGTGAAGTTCAACATACATATATCTCTTTCAGAAGTTTATACCCGACTAAAACTTAATAGCCATAACAATTTTATAACTCTTTACATTTATGTATGTTTTAAACACTTCTACATACTTTTTATATTTCATAGTTTGATAACAGTTGAGGTTTTAAGCTACAAATATTCTTTCCAACCAGAGTTTTATAGTTCATGCATTCTATATTATGCTTTATTAAGACATTTTAAATTTAAATATGTGTAAAGAAAGGCACTCCCACCATTCCAGTTTCAGAGTTTTAAAAACACAATATGAAGAGCAACTTGGAGAAACAATGCACAAGTTGTGTTGTAATCAAATAACAACTAAGACATGAGCAGCTGAGCAGAGGGAAGATGGGCAATGGAATGCCGTATAGCAATCAGCACTGTTGACTAATCAAAATTTGAGACACTAGAAGGTAATAAGGGTATTATAAAGAATGGCTTATTGAAGGAGCAGCTGTTTATGTGTAGCTCACTGTTTAAATGTGTTCCACTAGATTGCCTTGGTATGTTTTGGTGAAAATGTTTAACTCCTTTTAAAATGATCATTAAAGAAGAAACAGCAAGTACCAAGTAGTAAGTTTGGAGATATGAGAACTCCAACTAGATTTAACAGCTCCAGAATGGTTAACTGGAAATTGGAAAAAAAGAAAAAAGAAAAAAGAAAAAAGCCTGTTCCACTGATCTTTTAATTTAAAAGTACTTAGGTATTCATTCCTCTCTTTAAAAGCTTACAAGTTATATCTTTGCCACCAGCATTACTTACTGGGTTGCCCTGGGCACAAAAAAAATGACATAGCAATAAAATGGGAAAATCTTTAGGGGGTGACAAGAAGAAAAGGCAGAGTAAAACCATCCAGCAGGAAAATACAAATCACAGATGTGTTGGATTTTTGAAATATTTCCATGTTCTCAATAAACAGAAGGAAAACAATGCTAAATTAAATTTCAAATTAAAGTTTTAAATGTGTTTTGTACTAAAACTGTTCTTCTGTGTGGAATTAGAAGAAGAAAATTATTTTAAAACAAAGGAAAGAGAATGTAAAGTAGCATTTAATTCATTGCTGCTATTTTCATAAAGCAATAATCATCTTATTCAAAAGTATTTTGGTGATATATGCTGTTACAGAGTTTTGTGTTCTTTACTTTAATCTTTACTTCTACTCTGGAAATAGCTCCTTCTCCCCCCCCCCCCACAAAGAATCCCATAAATTACAAAATAAAGACACAATACTTCACTGAATTTATCATAATATAGTATTATGAATATTTCATTTTGACAAGTGTTCAGTAATATTTTAAAGAAGTCAGCAAGCGGTCAAAACTCTGCTATCTTTTGTAACAGTTCACATGTCAAACTGGCGAAGTGCCCACAGTGTAAGGCAGAAAAAAAAAAATCTATTTAATGTCTGCCCCACAAGGCGACATGAGGTTTGATTGGCAGAAAGCAGAGAGTGGCTTTTGATCATGTGCCCTAACAAGCACTTCCAGCTCCTGTCTTTTCAGCTGATGGGCTCTGCATTACCCATTCAAACACAAGTGACAGACCACCGCACTACTCTCTGGCTCTAGTCACACGCAGTGGGAGCTATGCTGGAGACAGAGTCACTGATTAAATATATCACTTTTTCAAGACAAGCAGGTTGTCTGAATCAAAGTTGGACAGAATAGACTCAACATTATTAAAAGGGGATATAAACTAGGATTGAGTGATGTTCAGCCAGTTTGCACAGCCTCAGGGATTCCCAGGCTGACAAGGGGAATAAGGAACAGCAGAACTCATAAAACAGGGTCAGAAATTAGCTGTGACACCTTGGCTATTTTCCCATCACTTCAGGACCACTGGGTTTCAAAATTCTAGAGTCTTTTTTTACCTTTTTTTTTTACTTTCGTTTTAAAAAATGCATTCAGTAGAGGGAGAAAAACACATAAAAGCAAGATTACTGCTGTTTGTCAATTACAGTCTTAAAGGGACTAAAATACAGGATGAAAATCCTTTGCATTTCATTTTAAAATATACTAATACAGGTTCTTCTAACTATGACTCTTTCTTATTTTAGACTTTCATTGCATTTATTGGCTTGGCAATATCAGGAATGTTAATCATAGGTATCTTACTGTTCAAAATGTTTAAGTGCCCTGGCTACCACAGGGTATACAAGTGCCTAGTTATCATAGTTAGCCATCTTATGTTCTTTGCTATAGAAAACATACTATTTAATCCTTTTGCTTAAAATATACTTATAAATATAAACATCTAAAATAAAGACATGCTCAATAAAAATTTTTATTGTTTTGACTTTGTTTTTAAAATTATGGAAGATAGTTGCTTAAAGTCTACAATACATTATTAGCTACCTATGTAATACAAAAATTAAATAAAATATAAAGTGGTTTCCTATGTGGAAAAGTAAGAATTAATACCAAAGAAGTCAAAAAGAAAACAACTATTAGTTATAGAAACTAAAAATAGACAGAAATATAAGCAATAATTGAGGCCAAAATATAAAAAGAAATGGCCTGTGCAGATTACTTTAAAAGTAACTCCACGAGAATTTAATTTTTTCTAAGATCTAAAAGAATTGTTTTTATTTAGTTATTTTAGTGGCACACTCTAGCTATTTCTTGAAACACATGTTCTTGCTATTAGCCTTGGCATTACTGTAAATATTTTGTAGCAACCTGCTTGTTAGATATTTAAGATATAATTAAAAGATTAAATATTCCTATCAAGATGAAACAGTTTTAATAGAAGAGAGTAAGAAACTCAAGACTGCCTTAATAAAACACTGAACTAAATGGGGATTGAGAGGCACATTCTGCATTTGCCAGAAGATGGCAAAATTACAAAGAAATGATGGGTGTTAAATCTATGAAAAGTAACATGTTTTATTACATCACTCAGTTAAATTACTTTAAATTTCAAAGTTAATTTAATACTTACTGGTATATATTGGTTAGGACATGTATCATTTCTCAGAACAATCTTAATACAAATAGTATTTGATTCATGTCACATATACCATAGATTATGCTTTTCATAATTGATAAATATTTCCATATGAATCAAATACACATCTCTCTGTACTTCATGTTTTTAAAGGTCTTTGAGGAGGATGAAAATGATGATAATGCTAAATTTTATCTCAAGTTATCAAAAGCATAGTTAAGCAATTACTAAGAAATCTGGTGTTTTTTATATAAAAAAATTACCATAAAGAGGATAATATGACTTCCTATATGAACCCAGATTTTTAAAAAAATAGGGAAAATCTTTACTGGCAACTGCTCCTCAAAGCCTGAAATGCAATAAAAAAAAATTTTTTTTTGCTTTTTGCCTTCCAATGTAGCTATTTAATAATCTTTCTTTTCATCATCTCTAACACCATCACTGTCACCTTATGCCTTTTTACTTAAGGCTAGAAAGAGAAAAATAAAAGGAAACTGCTACATTGAATAGACAACTAGAATAGGTAAGTAGAGGCCAAATCTGCATATGTATTGCCAATGAAAACATATTAGGCTAAGTAAACTTGAAGCAGGCCAAATTACATTTTTCCCTTTATATAATCCAATTGTGAAAAAACAATCCTGTTGTTTAAAAAAACAAACAAAGTGTTTATTATCCATGCTTCAGCAGATGGGTCTTTTATAATCTGCACCAGGAAAGGCCAAAGAAAGGGGGAGGGAGGAATCTATCCACAAAATATTCAGCACCATGAAAAAGAATACTTTTCTTTAAAAAGAAAACAAATAATTAATTATTTTAGCCACTATATTATTGCTTACAGTAATACACAGCAATAACATTTACATTGATTGAATTCTGTTTCCTTAATGTGAAATTTGTTTGGGGTTAATTAGCATGGCTGAGGAATAAGCTTAATAATTTTATGTTGTTTACACTGGAGGCAGTTTACCATGAGCACTGCTCAGAGAGGAAGTGACATCTTCTAATTTCAGACAAAACATGGAGGTGAGGGTAGCTGTTTACTGTAGATGGCAAGCTAGGGTCTTCCTCCTTCAGCAAACCTACTGACTATTTGGCATATCTAACAGCAACAATATAAAGTTGTTCAAATTATTTCTCAGGCATAAGTTTTTAAACCTAATACTGAGCTGAGCGGGGAGAAAAAAAATAAACTTATACAAATGGAGAAAGTCTACAATATTTGACATTTTTACTGTCCCTTCCTTAAGAAAAAGCAGGTCTAATTAGTTGTCTTCCTAAAATGCGTACCTAGCGTTTTTATTATGTATTATAACATTTTTGCTCAGAACTGACATTTTTATTCTGACAAGCACTGTCTGGAGAGCTCTCAATAAATAATACATTGACAATTTTCAGTAAATAAGCAGTGGACACAAATCGTTATCCTTACTTACAGCTGCCCCACTCTAATAGTGCTTTTACAAGTGAGGTGACTATTCAGTCTAATGCAATCCTCTCAGTGCTGGAAAGACATTTTCATTCATTACCACGGTCACAAGCACTTAAAGCACTTTTAAGCCCTGTTGCAAAACAGCAGGAATGGCAGAGCAAGTGGGGCTAACGAAAACTAAAGTTCATCACCAGAGGAACCTGAAGCTGTTCACCTAAACAACTATGAAATTCACTTATGTCTAGGCCACCCTAACACTTCTAGACCTGTGTGTCTAAGGACAACACAAGATTTTCTTTGGCAATTAAATGTTAATCTTCTTAAAGCTCAAGTACTGTGGGCTTTTTTTTCTGTATTAAATTTGGCTCATCATCCAGTCCAGTAATCATTTCTAAGCACCATAGGGGTCATGCTATTACCTGAGTAATAGGTACAGAAATTTAAATAAAATCTAAATCCAAATGAAAATATTTAAGATCCCATGTTAACTTTTCTTCTTTCTCTTATCATTGTTTTCTCTACTAACAAAAGCCCCTCATACTAGCAGCATTATAAGTCATTAAACTACTAAGGCAGTCCTGGACATCATTTTCCTTCACAATATGACATCAGCCTGATTATGTAGTTAAGTGAAAAAACAAACAGCATTTAAAGAGTGATAAAATGAGAAGTTACTATCTGCATACTTTGACATAAACCATTTAGCTAACACTTCCACCCTACTCCTTAACTGAACTAACATATCCCTTATTTGAACATTTTTTAGACTATTAATTGATCATGAAGAAGCTGAAAATAGATAAATAATAATTATAATAAATAAATAAATTATAATAAATGAATAATAATTGTATGCTAAGATCTAGCTGGTCAGAAGGTGATTTCATAGTATATCCTAGGTGATTTCAAGGTATATCATAGTATGGAAACAAGGTATATAAGGATGTTTGGTCCAACTATGGACACAAATATAATGGCAGTTCCATTTAGAGTAAAATGGAGTTGAAAAATTCGTGTCACTAAATGTCTTGCGAGTCATTGTAAAGTCATAGTAACCACACAACATTACCTCATACGTTTGTAATGTGGGTATAAACAAACCATTCTGCCAGTTACACAGAAGTATAACAATTCAATTCTTACAGAACATACTATTTAATAATCATTTTAAATGACTATTTTATTGGCTTACATATTTACTATACTATACATTTACTATTTTTTATAGTTTACTTCTACTTACAATAAAACAAAACACCCATGGTAGGTCAGTGGGCATGGCTCAAGTGGTAGAATGTCTGCTTAGCAAGCATAAAACCCTGAGTTGTTTTTTTTTTTTGGTAAGTAGAAAAAAAAGACCAAACATCATACCCAAACAGAATGCCAGCATTTCTTGACTGTCAAAAACCCAAGTAGAATGATTGCCCAACCCATCTAGGTTTGTCTGAGTATACACTATGAAGTTTTCACATAATAGGATCTAACAACACAAATCTCAGAACATATCTCCAATGTCCAGCAATGTATATAGCTTGGGCTATTGTACAATATAGTATAGAATTCACACAATAATTCTCAATTGTTGGTGTGTATCATAAGTATCTAGAGAACTTGGTAAAAATCTGAGTAGTCAAAAAGGCCAATCCTAGTTTCTAATTCAATAGGTGAAAGAAGAGACATAAAAACTTACATTTTCATGGCTGGGAAGGTGGCTCAGTGGTAGAGTGCTTGCCTTTCATGCATGAGGCCACATAAGCAAAAAGAAAAAAGCCAGAAGTGGCACTGTGGCTCAAGTGGTAGAGCGCTAGCCTTGAGCTGAAGAGCTGAGGGACAGCGCCCAGGCCCAGAGTTCAGGCTCCACAACCGGACCCCCCCTTCCCGCAAAAAAACCGAACTTATATTTTCAACAATTTAGGCAATGCTAAGACTACTGATAATTTGGGAAGCACTAGAGTAGAGTATAAATTGACTTCATTTGAATAGACTGCACATACCCCACCTTAGAACCAAGCCTATAGTTACTTCTCTTTTCTGATGAATAGAATGACAGATTATAAGACTTCCTCATGTAGACCAAGTTTAAAGACAACTGAAAGTAGCCAATGACTGATCAAAACCAGCTCACTAAGGTAAAGGAAATTCACCTCTTAAGAAAGATAGATAAACCAGGCCCCTGTGGATCACGCCTATAATCCTAGCTACTCAGGAGGCTGAGATCTGAGGATTGAGGTTCAAAGCCAGCCCAGGAAGGAAAGTCCCTGAGACTCTTATCTCCAATAAACCACTAGAAAACCAGAAGTGGCACTGTGGCTCAGGCGGTAGAGCGTTGGCCTTGAGCTGAAGAGCTGAGGGACAGTGCCCAAGCCCAGAGTTCAAGCCCCATGGCAGACAAAAAAAAAAAAAAAAAAAAAAAGATAGATAAGTGAACTAAGGATACTGCTTTCTCATAACTTCCAGGATAGTCAATTGTTCATCTGCATGGCAGATGAATTCAACACTCATAGAAAGGATGCTCAAAGTCAAATTGTCTTAACCCAAACTTTTTTTCCTGAAATCTTTACATCTACCTAGATTCACCATCTTAATAGACTCACATTTAACTCTCCTTGCTAGATTTTTCTCCAACTTCATTTTCCAAACCCAATTAGCAACCTCTGAATCTTTGAAAGCTGATTCCTCCTCTCTATCTTCTCTGGCATTGGTTTAGTTTGTCATCAATACAAGCATAAACTATTAAAATAACCAACAAACAGAGTTTTCTACATTTTTCCTTGCCTCTTTCCAAATGGCAGTCAATATACCACCAGTTACATTTCTAGGAAATATGTTTAATTATGTGGCTTTTCCTCTTGCTTAAAAGTTTTCATCTACTTTCTAGTATTCAAAGGATAAGATTCAAAATCTCTATAATGGCTCTTACTTTTTTCAGTCATGCTTCCTGTATTAGCCATAGCAAACTTCTTTTTTTTTATTTTTATTTTTTGTGAAGATACTGTAAGAGGGGTTACAGTTACATGAGTAAGGTAACTATTATCCCCTCTTTGTTTTTCCCCTACCTTTGTTTTCTTCCCTCCCTACCACCCCAACTCTTCCCTCCCCCTGCCTGAAGTTGTAAAGTTTGTTTTCAGCATAGTGTCTTGTACATCTCATTGTTACAATGGGTCAACCTGTATCCTTGTTTCAGCACTTTGCTATTTCTCTTCCCCTTCCCAAATTAGAAAAATGTATATACAAGATTCAGAGCACCAACATCAAATACAGTGAAAACAGGAGTTATACCATGAGGGAAGAACATACAAAAGAAACAAAAAGATCACATAGTACATTAATAATAATGGTGACAAAGAAAAAACCTCTGTGTCCCTATCTTGGGATTCATTTCACTTAACATTATCCTATAGATTTTGACCTTTTCTGCTTGTCTGGTAAGATTATCCTAGGAGTATACTAGTTATCACAGCAAACTTCTTGACATCCACCTCACCAAATTCACAAGTTTATTCACACCATTGAAAACTTATACTCTTTAGTGTCACTATGATTAGCTTACATTCATCAAAATCTAGCTGAAATGTCTTGCTCCAATCAAATCTAGCTCAAATCCCCTTGTAGGTCTCCTAGACAAAAGGATTGTTTTTTTTCTTCTGCACTCCCATGGCGATTTAAAGCCTCTTCTATAGCACTTATGATAATTATTCTACCTACATGCATTTCTCCCAGTGAATTATGAACTACAGAAAAACAATATCTATTTATCCTGTATTCATCTTTGTTTCCCCATGTTCTCCACTTCACCTTTCCCACACCAGGTCGACTATAATAACAGATGAAAGAGCTTAAATAATGCTTATAGAATCCATAAGAATATGTTTGTGGGTATTTCAATATATATAAGCTATTACATATGTGTGTTTTATTTAGGTGAAAAAGGTGCAAAATTATCACTTTTTGGTAATTGTCTCTGAAACTTTTTATACAGTGACAGATTTTTAGATTTATGCATATTGTATGCTAAGATCTAGAATAGGCATTGTGAAAACAGGAGACAAGACCAAAATAAATATGAATCAAAATTTTCATTTTTATCTATGTCAAAATAGATTGAATGTATTTTGGGGTTTTTATATTTGGCATCTCTATTATAGTCCATTGACCTATGTTTCTGTTAATACCATATTGTCCTGAGTCTTACAGCTGTAGACTAAGCCTTACTAGTTGGCAGATTCCTAACATTTATTCTTCTTTGTCATGATTATCTTAACATTGCCAAGATTTAAACCTTTCTGTATAGATTTTAAAATGTCAGTCGTTCTGGATTTTAGGACGGGCTTTATTAAATATTTAGGTCATTTGGGGGAAAACTGACAAGTACTCCAATATGTGAGCACTCTGGGCTGTTTGTATTATCTTTGATTTTTTTAATCAACATTTTTTAATTATAGCATATAGATACTCTATATATATTTGTTAAGTGCATACCTAAGCATCTTAATTTATCTAGGAAAAAATACGCATGATTTGTTTTTAGTTTCTGTTTATATGTGGCTATGATTTGAACACTTTTGTCCTCCCAAATTCCAATTCTGAAATTGAATCCTCAATGTGGTGGTACTAAGAAATGTGACTTTGGAGAAGAAATTAGGTAATATATGGGATTTGTGCCTTTATTAAAAAGAGACCTGTGAGCCAAGTGCTGATGGCTCACGCCTGTAATCCTAGCTACTAATGTGTCTGAGATCTGAGATCATGGTTCACAGACAGCCCAGGCAGGAAAGTCCATGAGACTCTTATCTCCAGTTAATCACCAGAAAACTGGAAGTGGCGCTGTGGCTCAAGTGGTAGAGTATTCGCCTTGAGCTGAAGACCTCAAGGATGGTGCCCAGGCCCAGAGAGAGAGAGAGAGAGAGAGAGAGAGAGAGAGAGAGAGAGAGAGAGAGAGAGAGAGAGCTGTGGAGTTTATTGTCCTTCCTCCCAGGTGAGGGCTGAGCAACATGGCATTGGAACTTACAACAAGAAGTTTGAGTAACAAATTTCGTTGTTTATAAATTGCCCTATATGGTATTTTAGTTTAGAAGTCAGAATGGACTCAGACATATGTTCATTACTATTATAGATAAATGCAGTTCATTTGTGAATTTATCCTATGACTCAGAGTTCTAGAAAACTGATTTGATGAGTGGGGTGGTAGTCTGTTTTATTTTGTTTTTAGATTCCTTGGGCTTTTCTACATAGATAAACATGCCATTTGCAATACCATTCAATGGAGAAAGGTAGTATTTTCAACAGATGGCACTAGAGCAAATTAAACATCCATTACTTAAAAATACTAAGCCTAAATCTCACTCATAAAAATATTACCTCAAGGGCTGGGAAGATGGCTCAGAGGTAGAGCGCTTGCCTTGCATGCATGAGGCCCTGAGTTCGATTCCTCAGCACCACATAAGCAAAAAGTAAAAAGCCGCAAGTGGTGCTGTGGCTCCAGTGGTAGAGCGCTAGCCTTGAGCTGAAGAGCTGAGGGACAGCGCCCAGGCCCACAACCGGACCCCCCCCCCAAAAAAAAAGAAATATGAAAAAAATTACCTCAAAATGATAAATGGAATTAAATGTAAAATGTACTACTATAAACACTTTAGAAAAAAAATGTTTAAGGGTATCTGAGTATAGGCAAAGTGTCCACAGAAGTGATGCCACAAGTATGATTCATAAAATGAGAAATTATTCAACTGGACCTCATCAAACTTTGAAACTTTCATCTGTGGAAACCCATGGAAAGAAGAGAAAGAAACAAACTAAAAACTGAGAGAAAACATCTGTGAACCACAGATTTAACACAGAACTAGTGCTTCAAATAAAAAGGGCCTATCACGGGGGAGGATGGGAAGGGAGGGGAAGGGGAAACAAAGGCGGAGGCTACAATGCTTGATAAGAAATGTACTCATTATCTTGCCCATGTAATTGTAACCCCTCTGTACAGTATTTTCACAATAAAAAAACGGCCTATCACAACTCAATGATAAAAATCTAAATAAAAATGGGCAAAAGATGAACAGATAACCAAATACACAATAAAATAGCATTCTGCCATCAAAAAGAATGAAACTATGCCACTTACAGGAAAATGATGAAATTGAGATCTTCATATTACGTGAAATGAATAATAGTCAAATAGACAAGTATCATATTTTCTCTTATATGCAAGATATTTTTTAAAAAGACATGAAAGCAGAAGGGAGTCAATTACTTGGTGAGACTAATGAGAGGAATGCAGAGAGAGTGAGTGATTGAAATACAAAATATGTAAATGTGACAATGTCTAACGAAACCCACTGTTCTGTAAAATTAATAGTAATTAATTTTAAAGAAAATGGACAAAAGATATAAGTAATTCACCAAGATAAACAGATGGCAAACATCACATGAAAAATGTTCAGTATCATTAGCCATAAAAGAAATACAAGTTAACACCACAGTGAAACATCATTACATAGCTATTAGAAAAGTTAAAATAAGCTGCACTGGTGGCTCAAGCTACTCAGGAGGCTGAGATCTGAGGATCTCAATTTGAAGCCAGATTGAGCAAGAAATACTCTTATCTTCAACTAACCACCAAAAAGCTGAAAGTGGAGCTGTGGCTCAAGTAGTAGAGTGCTATCCTTAAGGAAAAAGGCTCAGGCCAAGCCCTGAGTTCAAGCCCCAGGGCTGGCACACAGAGAGAGGTGGGGGGGGGGATAGCTAACATATAAGTAACAAAATTAAATAAAAACAAAATTAAATAAAAACAAAAACAGAAAATGAATCTCTCTCACACTTTACTAGGAGTGTAAAATAGTAGAGCTATCCTAAAATATAGTACAGCAGTTTCTTATAAAACTAAAAATATAATTATAACCTGACAATTATATTTCTGGTTATTGACTATAGAGAAATGAAACTTTCTGTTCCTTCAAAATCTTATAAACAATCTCATAAATTCATAGGAACATATTTGGGATAGCCAGAACTAGAATCTGCTCACATGCCTTTTAACCAGTGAATGAACAATTAAACTGTAATGCCTACATATGATATGCACTATGGAATAAAAGTACAAATTTTTTATATAAACAATTTATATGAATCATCAGGAAATTTTGTTGGATTTATTGAGAAAGCTAATCCACAAAATTAAATACTGAATGATTTCAATTATGAGACATCTTTGAAATGCCAAAGTATGAGAAATTAAGAAAATATTAGTTATTGCCAGGAGTTTGATATAGAGGGTGAGAAGTGAAATGGAGATACATACACTTATGTGCAAGACAAGGGATCCTGGAGATATGTGAACTGCTCAGTATTTTGCCTATTATGTTGATACTTGAATCTAAATAGGTGATATATAGGTAATAAAACCATACTGTACTTAAAATATAAACCCATAACCAAATTCAATTAAAAGTGGACAATTTTTTAATAAGACCAATGATTGTATCAATGTCAATAGTTTTCCTGTGATAGCATAGAACTGTTTTACAAATGTTACCACTAGGGAAAACAGGATAAATTGCACAAAGAATCTCTCCATATTATTTCTGAGTACTTTATGTGACTCTACCATTAACTTCAATAAAAATCTACTCAAAAAATGTAGCAAGCAGTGAGGCATGGTGTCCCATAATTTTAATCTCTGCTCTTTGGAATGTTCTCAAGTTTAAAAAAAAAAACAAGAAAGAAAGAAAGAAAAAGTAAGACTCCATCTCAGAAACACAAACCTAGTAAAGTAGTATCCATTTCTAATTCAAGCTTTGGGGGAGGTGTAAGTAGGGGGACTGAGGTCCCAGGATAGCACCCACGCAAAAGTGAGACCCTATCTGAGTATAACAGGCTAGTGATGTGGCTCAAGTAGTGGAGTACCTATCTAGGAAGTCAAGGCTCTGAATTAAAACCCAAGAATCATCAACGATGAATAAATACAAACATATATAGAGTTAGAGTCTACTGAAAATGGAGAAGCAGTTTAAATTATTGATAATTATTCAGAGAAGTCACAAGAGCTAAAATAGTCAGTAGGAGACTAGATATGGCTTATATTTTGTTTATTTGAAAGTAGAGTTGGGGGGCTGGGAAGGTGGCTCAGTGGTAGAGTGCTTGCCTTGCATGAATGAGGCCCTGGGTTGGATTCCTCAACACCACATAAGCAAAAAAAAAAACCAAAACAATAAAACAGAAGTGGCTCTGTGGCTCAAGTGGTAGAGCACTTGCCTTGAGTTGAAGAGCTAAGGGACAGCACCCAGGCCCAGAGTTCAGGCTCCATGACTGACCAAAAGTAGAGTTGGGTTGGGAAGGTGGCTCAGTGGTAGAGTGCTTGCCTTGCATGAATGAGGCCCTGGGTTCAATTCCTTCACACCACATAAACAGAAAAGGCCAGAAAAGGCCAGAAGTCGTGCTGTGACTCAAGTGGTAGAGCGCTAAACTTGAGCTGAAGGACAGCGCCCAGACCCAGAATTCAGGCAAAGAAAAGAAGAAAGGAAGGAAGGAAGGAAGGAAGGAAGGAAGGAAGGAAGGAAGGAAGGAAGGAAGGAAGGAAGGAAGGAAGGAAGGAAAGAAGGAAGAAAGGAAGGAAGAAATAAAGAAAGAAAGGAAGGAAGGAAGGAAGAAAGAAAGAAAGGAAGGAAGGAAGAAAGAAAGAAAGTTGAGTGAGAATAAACAAAAAGTCATTCTGTATAGGAAGGATAATGGCTAAGCATCAAATTGTCTGATTAATTCAACTTAACACAGTTCTGATTCTTTAGATAAGAAAGTTTTTCCTGAGATTCTTCAGTATTCTTAAGCAAAATGCTCACTAGAGAAATATTATAAAAGAACTCCAGAACCCAAGTTCTAATTTAACTAAGGAATGTCCAAGTTATATTCACATCAAGAGGGGGGAAAAAAAGCACAGCAATGTAGAGACTGGATAATGAAGTACTGTTGTTAGAAAGAAATCTCAGCTATGCTGAAAAAAAAATCAAAGCAGCTGGTTTCCATCAGGTAAACAATACTCCTTATCTCTGAAAGAAAGAATTGAACTGTTACAAATAGTGAGACAGGGACCCTCCCTTCTTTCCATAGTGTGACATTGTTTTGAACATCTAAGAAATGTACTTACTCACTTGTGTAACTTCATAGAGGGGCTGGTAATTCTGCATACTTACAATAGATTGAGAATGGAAAGGTTATAGATTCAAAAAATAAGAATGTGCAAACCCATCTGAGTAGACAACAGAAAGATGAGACTACCTAGAAAAACATTCCTGTTGTTAAGTAGGTAATGTGGCTGAGAGAGGGTAAAGAGAACTATTTGGGTTTTTACACTGACCTGCATTGTTATAAAAGACAAAGTTACAACTTAAGACTGATTTAGGGGAGGCTAGTAGAAGGGGGACCCATGTTATTGTAAGATAAGAGAGGTAGAAGTATTAACACAAGGCAGCATTTAGATCATATTATAATCCTCACGTGTTTATTCAAATAGCAAATATTTATTTGAAAATAGAACACACTGAAAATTGAAATAAAACCTGTTGAAAATGTTTTAAGAAGAGACAGATGAGGGAGAGAAATGGAGAAGGCAAGTTTGGTCATGGTATTTCATATGTACGATGTACAGAAGTGACACTGAAATCTCTTAGAACTAATACATGCAAATAAAAACTTTAAAAATCTGGGGCAGTGAAGGTGGCTCAGTGGTAGGGTGCTTGTCTTGCAAGCATGAGGCCCTGGGTTCGATTCCCCAACACCACATAAGCAAAAAGAAAAAAAGCCAGAAGTGGCGCTGTGGCTCAAGTGGTAGAGCGCTAGCCTTGAGCTGAAGAGCTGAGGGACAGTGCCCAGGCCCAGAGTTCAGGCCCCACAACGGGACCCCCCCCAAAAAAAAATCTTACAAGTACTAGAATAGAGACATGGACAAGTGACAGAGGATAGGATCTCTGCTCTTCCTAACTTACCCTTTAGTGAGTGGTTGCTTAAACAATGATACAATAAAGGAGACAAATGGACAAAGCTTATAGCAATGAAAGTGCTAAGGTGAAAATGAATAGAGAATTATATCAAATAATGTTTATTACTTTAGACTCAGAGGTTAAGCGAGGCTTCTCTGAGGAAGTGATGATAGAATAAAATCTGAATAAGTAGGAGCCAGATGCAGAAATCTAAATTAAAAAACTTTTAAAACCAACAAATACTTTTCAAGACTTTGTACATTAGGCACATAATATATTTTCCCAGTCTCTCTGAGAATAAAAAGAGATTAAGTGGCTTATGCACTGATTCTTAGAATTCCCATCTCTTTCCTACCTATAACATACCTCTGTAGGAGGTAGGGGAGTGCTATTTAAGTTAATTATTGCATTCCAGAGTAGAACAGAATCTCAGTACACAGTTTATTGGTCACTCTTTTAAAACTGTCTTTTGACTCTATCTTGCCTTTATCCTAAAAAGTATTATTTTTATTATTAATTCTGCTATAACTGATGCCATGCTGTTGTTAAAAGCCATTAAAAACTTTTGTTATAGTTTCATTTATTCTTCAGTACACCTACATCAGTTCTTTTTCTAGCCATTGTATTTGCTCATTTATAATTAAGTAAGAGTATTAGGGAAGTCCATAAGCCTATAACTTCTATACTTGGTAGCGAATAGCCTGTATTCTATAACTTAATGGTGGGAATAGGAGTCTGGACTCTCAATGCAAAGTGTGACTCTTTGGTTGTACACATACTCTGGGTATGAGAAAGCTATGATGGGTTAAATTGTCACAGATAGATTCACCATGGCCTTGAAGCCATAGCTTTGTCCCTAAGTACTTCATTGGACAATGCCTTCTTCAGATATCAAAACTGAATAGCAGTTTTTATCTCTAAATTCATAAATCATTTTTATCTCTAATTTCTAAACTTAATAAAGAAGATAAGGAATAGTAAAGAATGGCTTCAAAATAAAAGAAAATGAGTCATGAAACTGGCTCAGATGAATGGTTTAATCTGAAAACATCATGAAAGAGAAAAGGTCTGATAGTGGACTCTGAAACTTGAATACAAACCTGAAAACAAAATCAAAATGACAATAAAAGTAAGAATTTGTCCTTTAGTACTTACCTAAATCAATATCCCTTTTCCTAAATTAAGAAACTACAGCTAGTTCAGCCAATTAATTAGTATTATATAGTAAGTTACTAAAGTTCAGGACAAGAATGCACTTCAAACCCAAGAGGGTTTCAACATCTGTATTCTCTTCAGTTGAAGATTTCTAACTAAGTGGTCAATTGTCTACAAAATATCTATTTCAATATAAAAATGGTTGGTAAAACAGTGTCAATAATCAATAAGCTTGTAATTTTGAATGTGAAGTAGTGTTTGAGGAAAAGAAATGATTCTGAGCTCAATATAATTAAAGATCAGGAATTACTTTAATTCTAAAACCATACCCTGAATGGGAAACATCAATAAAAAGGATCAAAGGAAAAAAAGAAGTATGTTTCCTAACAAACCTAGTAATCATGGTTCCAGTCAAAAAACAACAATGTGCTTGTGCTTATAGTTGAAAGAAGGGCTGAAGACATTCTATTAAGATACAACAAAAGGAAAAAGGAAAATTGCAGTGAAGGGTCCATCAAAGGCTCTTGTTGAGCTTCTAAAAAGCACAGTGATAAAAAAAAAAAAACCCTATACTAGACATTTTGAGGAAAGTAGAACCAAAAGATATAGACAGTTAAGTTATAGCTTTCAGGGATTATCACACACACACACACACACACACACACACACACACACACACACACACACACACACACACACACTTTGTGTAATGTTTTCAAAGAGAGTAGCAAAAGGATACAAAAATTTGTCAATATAAAATCTACTCTTGAAAGAGATATCCTAGAGAACAAACTCATCCCACATGCATCAGTACCCAGACACAGTAGTCAGGAATATACTGTTACATAGCATTTTACTATGGAATAGTGCAAAAATATTGTATAAAAATGAAATGAAACTCAACTAAAAATGCATGAAATAAAATTGATGATCAAATATGAGTATCAAATGCAAGTCCAGATTATTACAGTATAACATTATTTTTTTACAAAGTTCTAAAATATCCAGGTATGGGTGTGCATGGCTGTAATGCCAGAACCAGGAAGGTTGAGGCAAGAGAATTACCAGTTTCAACCACCATGACTATACTGAAAGACTTTGACTCAAAAAAATAAAAAGTCTAAACTGAACAAAGCTCAAACAATGTATACACATACAAAACTATTTTAAAACAAAAAATGGTAGACCATGATAAACACAAAGTAATCATCTGTATAAGCGAAGATTGGTCAGATAAAGGAAGTAAGTAAATTCAGTAGCACTCATCATATTTATTAAGCCGCATAATGAATTCACAGGTGTTTATTTCATTTTCATGGCTTATAATAGGGACATAAAATATTACAAAATAAACAAGTGTTTATGTTTATCACTCTTTATCTATTCACTTATTCTTTTTGATTTTGTGTACATGTAAAAGACAATGGAGGTCTAAAAACTACCCTCTGTTTACTTTTTGAGACTCCCTGATAAATCTTGAAGAAAATCTAAAAACATATCCATGGAAAACTGCAAAATACTAATGATCCACTCATTCTCCACAAATTCAAATAGCACACAACCTGACTTATTTCACTAAACCATGAGGAAGCCACATCCTCTTTTTATATAAAATGCCAAGAGAGTACCTTCAGCTTCCCAGTTCAGTGAAAGGAAAAAATCAGAAACAATTGCCTGCATCTGTTAACATTCTTAGCAAATAATTTGTATAGGAGCTAGGAATGGGCCAAGAAATGTGAGGCATCTTTTTAAGGCAAGGACACACAAACTGAAATTAAGAAAAGGATTCAGTTTAATAGTATATTACCTATACCATAAATGGGAGTTGCAAAACAATAGAAAATAGAAATAACCAGGCTTTGATCAGAATGTCTGTGGTTCACTGCTGGCTTATTTTGTTTTATAAAAATTATAAAGCAAACATGCCAAGAATCGTTCTTACACTAATACTTCATAATGGTCATAAATAAAATACCAATAGTTCTAGCTCCTTTTATAAATTCTAAATGTTATTGTATAATCCTATTGAAAGATATTTGTTTCTTTAAACTATCCAGAACTAGATAGGTATTTATTCTGAATTTTTAAGAAAAGGAAAAAGAACAGAATCGCATTGGGAGGAAATACTTATTTTAAAGAGAAGAAAAAAATGAATTTAAATCACGTTGTATCAAAATTGCTGTGAATACCCAATTGCTTGTTTGGCAAGAATTTGAGTGGTCACCAGCATTCAAATGACTTGAAATTTCCAATATGTTTGAAATAATAACTCCGGAGTTTTGTAATGAATACTTAATGTGAATTGTATACAAAAATCCCAAACCTGCTCCATTTCTCCTAAGAATGAGAAAGATTTGGATCTGAGAGGTGCTAAGGCATCACCAATAGAACCTTCTATTAGAATAGTGCTTTAAAAAAACCTAATAGCCCTAAATTTTGCCTTAAACTGTTTTGAGGCTACAACATGTTATGAATAGGAAGCTTTTTGTTATTGCATGGGATTTAATAGTTCTTTACTGTAACATGAATGCATTGCTCTTAACTGGGTACTATCTACAAACCTCCTCCAAGGCTTTACCAACTTCTCTCACTGACAACATCACATTCCACATACTTCTCAGCAGGGAAGATTGGCTTCCAGTGGGGAAACTTTAGTATCAGCTTTTCCAAAAAGCCTGAAAGGCAAGTTAAACTGAATTGCTCTTCCAGAACACAAGAGCATCTTGGCTGCCAAATGCTAAATCCCTTAACACCACAGGACATTTCCTATGATCGGTCTGTGGTGCAGGGTGAGATTCCTATAATATTTCTCTAAAAGTTTCTTCAAATAACAACAATAACAGTAATAGTAGTTACAATAACAATATTTAGAGTTATAATTAGAAAAGCTAATATAAATCTGTTGACCAATAGGGGGTTGGAAGCAGGGAAAGAAAAATGCTCTGTTGAGTCTGGGTACTAGCAGAAGGGCAGTCGGCTAACAAGGAGAATGAGTAAGTTTCAAAGTAGGTTGTTTGCAACTATGAAAACTAAACAATAAACCTGTTGAAATTGTTTTGGAAAGGAAGTTTGATAGAAGAGGGTGAGAATGATTGGAATTTATGGTAAACGTGTAGCAATATAACAATGAAATCCCCCCCCTCAACTAATAAAAGCACAGAAAAAAGGAAAAGCTAATATAAAATATGTCATATCCTCACAACAGTGCTACAAGATAGGTATCATTCACCTTGTTTCGTAGAAGGAGGAACTTCTGAAGTATGCAAGGTTAAATCATTTTTCCAAGGCCACACAGCTAGGAAATAATGCTAGCTACATTTGTTGAATCCTGATGTCTGCCAATAGTATAAATGCTTTAGTTGCATTACCTAATTCTTGATCCTCATGATAGCATGATAACAATGCCCAGTTTTTAGTTGCGAAAATTGAGACAGAGAGGTTATGTAACTTGTTCTTTGTCACTTGGTAAATGCTGAAATAAAATTTAAACATAGACAACTTCAGAGTTCACTCTCTTAATCAGTAGGCTGTGCTGTCTTTCTAAATATTAGAACTGGAATCAAAACCAAATCAGGCTCCCTCATAAATACGACTTTCAAAATTTTTTTCTCATTGCTTGAACTATACACAGCTAAAGTACAACTAAAGCTCCCAGAGGAGCAAAACATACCAACATGTACTCTAACTATACTCCAGCGAAAATATATGTAAAAATCCAAATGATTGTTTAGAGATGCAAATAATGATAATAATCCATCAGATATACACATAAACACATGCTCATTCTTGTGCCCACAAACAGCTGCATAATCCATTGGAAAGTCTATCCCACCAGGAATCCAAAGGCTCAAATGCGGCTGCACTTTCTCTACATGCACAGTAAAATGAATCCACATATTTTCGTTACCATGATAGCTGGAGCACACAATTCCACACGGCAAACACATACCTATGTGTTCTGACCAATGTGTGTTTGATGGAATTTTACCTAAACTTGTTCACTTATATTGGGTGTAGGGTTCTGCCAAGAAAAGTTCATTCATTCTGATATTTCTGCCTGACTCTAATCTTTGTCACTCCCTTCTAATCACAAGAATTATTACCCATAGAGCAGTCTTGAAAACTATCAAAGAGCAGAGAGACTTATTTTGTCAGATAGTCAAAGGGTTTTATTGTGGTGTTCCTTTTCTTGCAGTCTCACATGACTCCAGAACCTGACCCAAACCAGTGTACACCACCCAGGATCATATACTTAGTAGTGTGAGACACAAGACATGATAGTGGCTAAAGTACTATTATTAAAGAGAGATTAAAACAGCTGTACATTATGCTGAAGCACTCACTCTTCTCTTTACAAACAGACGGTCCTGGATTACAAGCAGCACTTGACCATTTAAATCACGACAACAACCAGATTTAACCAGCTGGGCCATATTCTCCTAGGCAGTGCCTGTTGACCTCCTCAGTCGCAGCTGCTCAAATGAAATTCTCATTAGACAACTTATTTTCAGAAGCCAAAGGACTCTCTGATTAAATATATGTATTTAGATATAGAAGTCCTTTTTAAAGTATTCATTTTCTGACAACTGTCGCTTATGTTAGAGCCCAGCTATATTGGCAACAAGATGGGTGATACAAGGATAACTAAAAATCATCATTTAATTACAGCCAAATAATGTTTTTTTCTTGGAAACATTTTAACCTGACGCTATGAATAAATGTTTCACTATGATCTCTATACATCAATTTCAACAGTATTGATATTGTGTGTGCATATAAATATATGTCTAGCTATATCTATCAGCCTACTACACACCTATTTATTTATGACTCTAAAGCAAAGTTAAATTTATAAAAGGTAGAAATGTTACCTACTCTCCATTAACCTCTCTAGAATAAAGGAGCAGGGAATTTCTGACAGCATGTTTGTTCCTCAGGGTTTCAGCAATTTATTCAAATCATGGCTTGAAGGAGACATTTCTTGAAGAAATGACAAATTAAACTCTAAGCTGTAATTTAGTTGATCAAAGCATCTGCTTTATCAAATATGTATTATTTTAAAATGTACCATAGTCAGGTGCCAGTGACTCACACTTGTAATCCTAGGTACTCTGGAAGCTGAGATCTGTAGATAGTAGTTCGAACTAGCCAGAGCAGAAAATTCTGTGACATTCTTATCTCCATTAACCAGCAAAAACACAGTAGTGTGGGTGTGGCTCAAGTGGTAGAGTACCAGCCTATAGTGAATAAGCCAAGTGAAAACATGAGGTCCCAAGTTCAAGCTTTTGTACCAGCACACACAAAAGTAAATAAATGAAACACATTAGACCCTAATAAATTATATAGTTAAATTTTTACATATGAAGGCAATAAGCAGAAGATCAGCATCTATTGTATTAACCACAAAGTCCTGCCAATCAGCTAAATCATATGCTATGACTCTTGAACTATGATGTAATAGTGAGGAAGGGTCCTGTAATGCATTTACAATGTTCAGTGTGTTAATATGTCTCAAATGAGAAGATGGACTTACAGACTTTAGAGTCAAAATGGGACTGGGTAATGTTGGCTCAGGTCTGTAATCCTAGCTGATTTGGAGGCTAAAATTTGGAGGATCATCAGTTGGAGGCCAGCCTAGGCAAATAATGTTTGAGAGACCTTTTCTCAACTCATGGCTGACTACAGAGGCATGTATCAGTCATCCCAAGACTAGTGGAATACTGAGATTGAAAAGACTATGCTTCTAGAACAGTGAAAATAGAAAAGTCCATCTCTACAGAAGGGACATTAGATATTATAAACCTTCATGATAGCAAGAATGAGAGGCGTAAAGTAACCAGATCTGGTTCAGGAGTAAACTTTTGCTGATGTTTTCTATAGTTATTTGTTCTATTATGCTAATAAAAACTAGAAATCCTCATTGCTTCCATTAATAAAACTTTAACAACTTCTATTGTATTACCATCTTCTAAAGGCACCACTTCCAAGAATAAAATTGTTAAATATCCTTTGAGATATCTTTGAGAACCATTTCTCATGGTCTTCACACTTAAATATCAAGTCTTAACAATTCTATCTCCTAATATCTTTTCCATATGCATCCTCCTTCTCATTCCTACTACATTTATTCAAGCATTCATTATCTCTAGCCTGGAACAACTTCCTTAATGTCTCTCTCTGCTCCAATTTGTACTACACAGTGCTGTCAGACTAACTTTCCTGAAGGAAAGCCCTAATCCATTACTGAAGCGTGCTCAAAAATAGTCAATGGTTCCTTCATCACCTTTCATGTAAAGTTCAAACATTTCTACCAAATATTAATGAGTCTTTATGATTTGAACACAACAAAGATTTTCAGTCTTATATCCTGTATGCAGATACACCTTAAGTTAGACATTGAACTAGAGTTCATTTGATGTTTGTCTTCTATCTGTAGTAGAACATGAATTACCTCAGATTAGGAACTGCTTCAATCATTATGGGAACTATGTCATCTAGCATAGAGGTTCTTCACCTGCAGTTCACAAACCCAAGAGGCATGGAAAGATAAAATTCATGGGTTCTGAACTTGGATGGAAAAAAGTTATTTTCTCATGGAATTTTCTAATTGAATTTTTTGGATGTAAACTTATTCCATTAATCTCTAATTAAAATTTTCCATTTGTCTATTTATGCAAATAACATATTATTACACTTGTTTTTACTATCAACAGATTGTAGTTGGTATTTTAAAATCACATTATACTTGTTAAGAGATATTTCAAAATATCTTCTATGGTTATAACTATTTTTAATAGTCTGACATTATTAAACTCTCCATAATATGTAATTGTAAGGGTAGTAAGCTAACCTTACTAAACTAACACATTCCATCACATCATAAAAATTTTAAATTATTTAGTATTTTAGTATAATTATTCTGTGTGTAATTCTATATAATTGACAAGATTCATTTAAAATAATTCTAAGAATGAATTTAGTAGTTTCACTGGATATGAAAGAGATCCATAGAAAAAATAAAGCTCTGAAAGGGCAGAAGAATCAGCATGAAGTTTACCCATTAAAGATCATGTGTGTTACCCATAATCTACCAGAAACCTATCCTTAATATAATAGCTCATATTTTGAATAGAGTCTAGAATTTCCTGATCATCCAGTATCTTAACCTACAGATGAATGGAAGGAAAAAGAGAGAGGTATAAAAAGATACATGAAAACTAAAAATTTGTAATTGCACAGAAATAACCATAAACTCAAACAGTCCTAATTAACTGAATGATCTCTAGGGGCATCATTACATTAAAACATGGTAAAAATAATTGACATTTATAGTATTATGATCATCAATAAACACATCAAATTCACA
Source organism: Dipodomys merriami (assembly GCF_024711535.1). Classification (NCBI taxonomy): domain Eukaryota; kingdom Metazoa; phylum Chordata; class Mammalia; order Rodentia; family Heteromyidae; genus Dipodomys; species Dipodomys merriami. The sequence goes on along the minus strand of NW_027203493.1, from coordinate 30,189,690 downwards.
CCGTTTACAGTGCATAAGAGACTTATAGATCACTATGACCCTTAACTCTCAAAATGTTTGATTTGTCAAATCCAGTACAATATCACACCAAATTTCAAATGCTGTGGTTTAGAAAATTTAAGAAGTTGAAATTAGGAAAGCAACTCCATTTGTAATAGCCCCACAAATAATAAAATACCTAGGAATTAACTTAACCAAAGAAGTGAAGGACCTCTATGATGAAAACTTTAAAATCTTGAAAAAGGAAATCAACACAGAACTTAAAAAATGGCAAAACCTCCCATGCTCCTGGATTGGCAAGATTAACATCGTGAAAATGGCAATACTTCCCAAGGCTATCTACAAATTCAATGCGATACCTATCAAAATTCCACCCTCATTCTTCAAGGAAATAGAGGAGGCAATCCAAAAATTCATATGGAACAATAAAAGACCCCGAATAGCAAAAACGCTCCTCAACAGAAAGAACACTGCTGGAGGAATATCAATACCAAATTTCAAACTCTACTATAAAGCCATAGTAATCAAAACAGCTTGGTATTGGCATAAGAACAGACCTCAGGACCAATGGAATAGAATTGAAAACCCAGAAATGAACCTACAGACCTATAGCCATCTAATCTTCGATAAGGAAGCTAAAACAATAGAATGGAAGAAAGACAGCCTCTTCAGTAAATGGTGCTGGCAAAATTGGTTAACTACATGTAGAAAACTAAAGCTAGATCCTTATATATCACCCTGCACCAGAATCAACTCCAAATGGATCAAAGACCTTGAACTCAAAGCAGACACTCTGAAAACATTACAGGATGGAATAGGAGAAACCCTAGGTCTCCTTGGCTCAGGTCGAAATTTTCTGAATAGAGACCCGGAAGCACAACAAATCAAAGAAAGGTTGGACAAATGGGATTGCATAAGATTGCAGAGCTTCTGCAGGGCAAATGACATAGCTGGCAAGATCAATAGAAAGACCACCGATTGGGAGAAGATCTTTACTAGCCATACAACGGACAAGGGTCTCATATCTAAAATATACTTGGAACTCAAAAAATTAAACCACCCAACAACAAATCCTCAAAGAAACAACTGCCCAATAAATAAGTGGGCGAAAGACTTAAAGAGAAGCTTCTCTGAAGAAGAAAGAAGGATGGCCAATAGACACATGAAGAAATGTTCAACATCCCTAGCCATAAAAGAAATGCAAATCAAAACAACATTGAGATATCACCTCACTCCAGTTAGAACAGCAAAAATCAAGAACTCTAACAACAACAGATGCTGGAGGGGATGTGGACAGAAAGGAACCTTACTTCATTGTTGGTGGGAATGTAAACTTGTTCAACCACTTTGGAAAGCAGTATGGAGGTTCCTCAAAAGACTTCACATAGATCTCCCCTATGATCCAGCAATCCCACTTTTGGGCATTTACCCAAATGTTTACAAACAAGACCACACTAAAGCTACCAGCACAACTATGTTTATTGCAGCATTATTTACCATAGCTAAGATATGGAACCAACCCAGAAGCCCCTCAGTAGATGAATGGATCAAGAAAATGTGGTATATATACACAATGGAATTCTATGCCTCCATCAGAAAGAATGACATTTCCCCATTTGTTAGGAAATGGAAAGGTTTGGAAAAAATTATATTAAGTGAAGTAAGCCAGGCCCAAAGAAGCAGAGGTCCCATGGTTTCCCTTATTTGCAATATCTAGTATAGGTATGAGTCAAGCGGAAAAGGTCAGATAATGTGATGTTAGGAAAATGAACCCTTAAATATGTATTTTAATGTTTTCGTTTCTTTCATGCATGTGTTTCTAACGCATTTATAAGATTATTTCTTTGTTGCTTTGTATGTCCCTCCCCCACAGTGTAACCCCCGCTTTCACTATATTTGATGTCAGTATAACATGTGGAGGAGATGGGGACAAACAAGTCGTTTAAGGATTCAGGTGGACCTGTTGCAACAATGAGAAGTACAAAATGTCATGTCAAAACCAGCTTTACAATGTCGGTGTGGGGGGGGGGAGGGGGGTATAATTGGGTGGGGGGAGGGGGGTAAAATTGGGTGGGGGGAGGGGGGAGGCGGGGAAGGGAAGTGAAGGGTAAACAAAGGAGGAGGCTGCAATGCTTGGTAAGAAATGTATGCATTATCCTGCCCATGTAATTGTAGCCCCTCTGTACAGTATGTTCTCAAATAAAATAAAATACAATTAAAAAAAAAAAAAGAAAATTAAACTCAAAAAAAAAAAAAAAAAAGAAAATTTAAGAAGTTACTCGAGGCCACTTAACTGCTAGCTGGGTTCCTAATTTACTACATTATGCTCTGGAGTCATCAAGAGGCTGACACTGTGTTATATGATCTAGTTACTGAAACAGGGAAGCAAGAAACACATTTTAGACAGATTTTCACAAAATTAATTGAAATTAATTTAAATTTTTTATTCTTAAAGCATCAAATTAGGTAAGACTAAAAAAAAATTCTCCTGTATCAAATCCCAGTTTCCATGTAGTGTCACAGAGGTCTAAAGTTAACTTGTAAGACTAGAGATAAATCCAGAGTATTAATTCATTTACATTTTGAGGCCTAAAAGTTGTGCATTCAAAAAACAAAAGGAAGAAAGAAAGAACATACATCACATAGCAATCACATAACCTTCACTTATTTTGTTTAAAATTTACTGTAGAGTTTTCTTTCCTCGCTGTTTTCTAGGATTTGACAAACCTGAGTAGATAGACTGTTGTGCAGAGCAAAGAAGCTAAATGAGGAAATTTACAGCAGATGGCACACCAAAGCACTCTGCCTTGAATATGAGCTTTAATAATATTACAAGCCCACCGGTCTCTACAACACTTGGAAGTACAACTAGAACATATATAAAGTAGAATTTTTAAAATATTTTAACGTTTTGAAAGTTGGAATGTTCATAAAGATGCTGTAGAACAAAAGGAAATAAGGTGAAAGGAAAATTCTTTTCAGTAAAATTCTTTTCTTTCCTTTTTCCTGGGTGATAAGAAAATTCTGCTATCAAAACCTTGATATAGGGCTGGAAGTTGGCTCAGTGGTAGAGCTCTTGCTTTGCATGCATAAGATCCTGGGTTCGATTCCTCAGCATTACATAAGCAGAAAAAAGCCAGAAGTGGTGCTGTGGCTCAAGTGGTAGAGCGCTAGCCTTGAGCTGAAGAGCTGAGGGACAGCACTCAGGCCCAGAGTTCAGGCCCCATGATCGACAAAAAAAAAAAAAGAAAGAAAGAAAAGAAAAGAAGATATAATATCACTAGGGCCATATAAAATACACAAACTTAAATGAAGCTATCTGCTTAGCACTCCCAATAGATCACCACAGTACATCTGAAGGACTTTTCTTAGCTAGTACTAGTTACATACTTCTTTGTGCCTGGAAATCCCACTCTTTTTTTGTTTGCTTGTTTGTTTTATTTTGTTGTTTGCTTGTGTAAAGCCTGGAAACTTAAAAAGTAAAAAAAAAAAAAAAAAGTCCAACAGCTAGGTCTACACATACCCTCTTGTTCTGTCCGAGTCATTTCCTCAAGCTTCTTCTGTTTCAGTGTGTCCACCACATCGGCAAGGCTCCCTTTGCGGCGTTCAGGGGTTCCAAAAGTAACACTGGTCATTATATCGCGGTCCCGACTCCCTTCGTCAGGCTTCTGTGGTGAGGTAGAGGTATTTCGGAAGGAATATAGGGAACATAACTTATTATTCTCTGACTCCTAGAAAAAATAAAATCAAATAAAGCCATTAGAATATAGGCTTCTTTGAAAATCATTGCAGAAGAAAAATCCCAAACTAAGGACAATACATAGGACTGATGGGATAAACAAAATGTTAAATAAAATAAAATATACTAACCAACTTCCCACAACCTTAAAAACAGGTACGTTGAGATAAAAGCCACATTTTTGTTTGCTTTAGAACCAACAGAAAAGTTCATTTTAGTATCTAACACTCACAATTCACCATAATATATAAAATACCTAAAACAGTGCCAGAAGTTAGTCAGACCTGAATATTTTTGTGTGCTGGAGTTTGGGAATGATCCCTTGTTTCAAGCTATACACATGCCCATTAGAAACATCATTTTATTCTTTATCCTGAACAGTGATATTTCACCACACAGGACACATTTTTTCATGTAGCTTTTTTTGACATTTTTTACAGAACCGGTTTACTGCAATAGCATTTTCACAGGAATGAGTTCCATCATAGATACATTAGTAAAGTAAGAGGAGAAATAGAACTATCTGCTGAGGAGGAAAAGCAACTATTCATTGAAAATTACAAGCATTAAAAATTTACGGAGAAAAATTTTTGGTATCTCTCCCTAAGTCAGACCTGGGTATTAGAGGCAATAGCCCTTTAATATTCTTACATTCACATTTTCTGTACAAAAGTATTCTTTTTCCACTTGACAATAAAAAGTTCTCAAGTGTACAGTCTTCAGAAGCTTCAACATTCTAATTTTCCCTATATCTGTGTCCTTCTCAAAGGAGCCCAGAATGCCTCAAGAGCTAGAGGAAGCAGCATGAGGCAAAAGTTACATAATTGGCAACTAGTGGACAGGGAGAGAAAAGGAACATGAAATAGAGAGCTGTGAGTTTTCACGTATATGGAGATAATAATTATACTTGGTAAGTGCTGGATATTTACATACTGTTGCTGTTATATATAAGGTGGAGTCAAACCTATTTTCAAGATGATTGGGCGTATACAATGGGATGACATTTGTAAAGTCCCCAAGTCAGGGTTCTCAGAGTTGAAGGAGTATTAGGTTAGTATTTTTCCGAAGAAACAGACCTAGGAATAAATAACTTTTTTTTCTGTTTTGCTTTCTAGACTTTAGAACTAGTAAAGTAAATAAAATTGAACTAAGTTAAGCTTTGACAACCCTGTAAATATCCTAAACACACTGCATTGTATACATTAAATAAGTAAAATGTATGGTTTATACATCCTATTTCAAGAAAGCTATTTAATATGCTGTGAGCTAAATTCTTATTGCTAGCATAATGCCTAGAAAAAGGAAGCAAAATATGTTTGGGCAGAAATAAACCAAAAAGGATAAAATAAATGAGGAAGGAAGGGAAGATACCTCCTCTTTACTTTGTTCCTAAATCATTTCCCTCCCCCAGTAAAGACATTTCACCTCACTAAATATTTACTGTGATTCTGTGGGGTAAGACAAAGGCACTCCTTCGCTTAGGTGCCTGTCATGATTAGTACATAACTCCTTAAAATAGCCATTTCCTTCTCCACTTTGAATAAATGAAAAAATGAAAACTCAGAGATTTAGTTGCCAATGCTCTTTGACCCTGAGTAAAGTCCATACCAGATAAATGACTGAGTCTTTGATGAATCAGTAATCAGCATTTGATCAGCTGGCTTCATTTCTCAAATGCAAATTATTTCACATCATAGCCTAAACATAAAAAATAAAACCTTGACTCAGTCAAAGAGATTAAAGACCAACTCAAAACAAAAGACTTCTGAAGTCGCTACCTACAAATAACAAACCAAAGACCTCCTCATCACTCTTAAATACAGGCTCTTCAGCTTAGGTAACACATTTAGTGTGTAGAAGACCACTTCTCACAATTAAGTTCAGTCTTGTGTGCTCATAGTCAGTTACTTGTCAGTCTGTCTTCCTTGTATTTTGCTCATGGACATGTGGTCACTGCCATTCTATACCACAGACAATTACCACTGGTTCTATATTGCAATGATGACCCATACTGTCCTCTGCTCCATAATTTGTACAAAATGGATCAACACTACTGATTATACACAGTAAGAGGTTTAAAAGTCATGATTACTCTCAGGAAAGCCACAAGAACTACTTGCAATTTTCCCAAAGCACCAACATAGACTGTAAATAAAACCATTAACAACATAAACTGTATGTTACTTTACATCTTCCTTAGGAAAACTGAAAAAGAGAAATATATCATTGTGGCCCTCACTTTTTAATTTCTAAAAATTAAAATATTTATCCTTCATGAATAGAAGCCTACAAGTATTTCAGTGAAAGTTCCATATAAACCAATACACACAATAAGTTTGTTTAATACGAAGTAATTCCAATTTTTAAAAAGTGAGAAAAGAGCTCTAATTCCCCCCAGAGGGGCTACACAAATTTTAGGTAAAATTTTTTGAACAAAAGGAAATTTTAGCTAATTCTGCAACTTTCTAAAATCAAAACAAGTCCTAAGATATACCAGTTGAAGCAAATGTTCAAGGATACTATCAATGAAGCAACAATAGGCATCATAGTGCAAGCAAGACAAGGCTCTTATAACATTCTGAATATACCAACTATGTTAGTCAGCTTTCCATTATTGTAACAAATACTTAAGATAAGTAAGCTTAGAGAAAGGACTTATTTTGCCAACAGTATGGAGGTTTCAGACCCATTGACCTCATTGCTTTGGGCTTGTTTTGGCACAACATGAAGGAAAGCATGCTGGGGAGGAAGACTGTGTACCTGGCCAGGATGCAAAAATGAAAGGAGAAAAAAGAAAAAAGACCAGAGCCTGATAATCTTCTTGAAGGGCATACTCCCAATGACCTAAAACCTCTCCCAACACTATATCTTAAGGGTTCTACAACCTCCTAGAGCAATACTTTGAATACAGAGGCCATGGAGGAACCTTATCCAAACCATAGCACCAACCTTCAGAACTGTGAAATCCCAGCATTCAGGCAGATGAATCATGAGTTCAAAGCCAACCTGGACTGTAGAGCAAGTTCAAGGCCAGCTGGATTATATAGTAAAACCTTGCCAAAGAGAGAGAAAGGGGGGAGGAGAAAAAGGAGAGAGAAAAGAGAGAAAGGGAGAGAGGAGATGACAGGAGATAGGGAGGAAAGAGGAGGAAAGAAGAAAGACAGAAATAATATGTAAAGAAAGAGAAAAACAAAAGACTGTCATAGTGAAATCTACTAAAATGTAAAAAAAAAAAAAGGGAATGAAAAGAATAATAGAAGGGACCAATATTAGCAAAGTACATTGTACACATGTATGAAAACATAAAAATAAACCATTTTTACAATTAATGTACACTGATAAGAAAACCTTGGCACTTGCAACTAGCTTTTGCTAGAAATGCTATCAATCTCACTTACCCTCTGTGCATAAGGCCTACCTCCATTCTCTGCAGGAGCAGCTCCAGTCCACTACTGATCTGATTTGGCTGGGCTGCCAACCACACCTAGACAAGGAATGTGGATGGACAGCCATACTGCAGGCAGAGGAGAACAGTGGGCTAGTACTGCACAAGTCAGATAAGATGTCAGGAATTGGGAGTTGGAGAGCTTAGGTCAGGAATGGAATTCCGACTGTATAATAGAGTAAAACCCACATACAGGTGGAAGTCTTTGCAGTTGAAATAACTGGAAAATGGCCTAAGAACCTGCATGAATCAACTTTCAACCTGTGGCACCGTCCTAATTGAAGGGGAGGGAATAATATGACCTTCTGTTACCATCCCTGAATGATTTTTAGCAAGACTAAATTAAAAGGATTCATTCTTATTGCTTTGTTTTTCATTCTGAATGAAGCATTTTTAATCACAACTTTAGCCTCATTCTAGGTATCTCTCTCTGTAGAAAAGGCTTATTATGGACCTCTAATCTATCATATGCATGCCACACCATCTACAGTACTCTTCTTATTCATTAGACCTGATTCACACCCATTGAAGGAAAGCTTAAAACATGTTTCACCCAGCACTTACTTAATGAGACACTCCAGGGTTTCTACCATTACATTAGCATTCACTGTATCTAAATATCTTAAGTTTCAACTGAGTGGTGAAGCTGTGATATATAAGTACATATAAATGTTAAAAATATTAAGTGATACTACACACACACACACACACACACACCATATGTAGCATTTTCTAATCTCCAATCTTTTTATCCTCAATCTTTAAAGAACCTTTTCTTGAAGAATTTCAAAACCTATCTGCCAACTGTCTTATAAAAGCTTTACACTATTGTGCTGGTAGTGAATTATTGTCCCAAAAGATTTACCAAATCTAGATTTTAATAACCACTGAAAGGAAACTTAAAGTTTTTAGTAGGTTGAAGATTAAAATGCTAACATTTACAGGTTCTTTCTCAGAAGAAAAAATTTTTTCTTGAAAGTAACATATTGTAAGGAAACTAATCAAGTTAACAAAGCTTAGCTGAGTGACAATTTGGATCTAATTGTCAACAGATCATTTGTGATGAAAGTATCATTTGCTCTAATAGTAAAACAAAATATGTTCCTTTTTTCTTTTATTTAAAATTACTATTTGCTGGAACATACTAGATTTACATATACTCTCAAAGTTGACATAACTACATGACACATACATTACTAACAATTAATAACAGTAAAATTATTCATGGATCCATGAGAAAAGTAGATTTGCTAATTCGTGATTCCTAACATCAAAACAAAAGAGCTGCTGTTTTTAAAATGTTATTTTCATTCACAGGGGAAAAAAAGCACAAGCCCCAATTTTTCTAAATGACCCCATTATCCTATTTAACAAAAGGAAGTAAATATACTGATCAGAATACAGAAACATATTAAAATCCCAAGACTGTCAAGAGAAGTACATTCAAAAGGTTCGCAATATTCAATACACCATCAGTCTCACAAAAATCGTATCTCAAAATTCAAAGGTCCTTAAAAATATAGTTATTGATTCCATCTATCACTTAAATTCCCTGTGCCAAGTAACATTGGATAATAAAGTAGTTAACAATGGACAGACAATCTGAGCTAGCTTTTCTAGTTTAAATGCCAACTTTTCTATCTTCTTCATATAAACTCATATAACTTCACATAAACTCAGACAAACTAGTGAAACTCGCTGGCCATAATTTCCATTTCTCTAAAGTAAGAGTGACAATAATAGTAAAGAATCTACCAAATGTAGTTGCTACAAGTATTAAATGAATAAAAATTAAACACATACAGTTCCTATGACATAAAAAGTGCTCATTAAATAATGGCAGTTGTGTTTGGAAACACTATTTCACCCTTTAGTTCTATCCATAGAAATGTTCAGAATTACAGCCTTTCCACTAAAGACACGTTTGTAGAAAACCTTTGTATCTTTTTTCATAAAGAAAGCATTGCAGTTTCATTCATTTCTTCTTTGTAAGACATAGACCATTCATTCTGATCATTCCTATTAGTATGCTCCAACTTGTTTACTGTTCTTTGTCTCCTAAAGAGTGGTGTCCATAAACTCAATGTACTTACACTCTCACTGCCTCTGAGATATCGTGTTTTCAAGGTTGAATGCTATGGGATCCGCAGTCTCGTGGATGAGAATACTTCAAAGTCTTTTGGTAGTGACATTTAAGAGCTTTGTGGCAGATAAACCTAACAGTGAATTCCTTAACACCTGAAGCAACACTCTACTAATGTTCATCTACTGGCTTATCTGTGTGCCTACCAACTCAGGAAGTCACTTTCATCTGGAAATTCATTCATAGTCAAACAACCATGTAGATGATACTAATCTGAACAATACTGCCATCCTAGGCTGAATTGACTAATAGAATTAACTTTGAAACCAAGAAGTTAGCAGTAGCAAGTGACTTGGTGATAGCTCATATCTTGACTTTCTGAGATCAGGAAACTGAAGTGAGAGAATTAAGTGATTTTCTTAAGGGCACAGAGCAAATGAATACAAAGATGAGTTAGCAATGTGATTTTTTTGTTTCTCTTTTATGTTCTTCCTCCACGGTATAACTCCTGTTTTCACTGTTTGATGTCTGTGCCCTGAATCTTGAATATACATTTTTCTAATTGGGGAGGGGAAGAGAAATAACAAAATGCTGAAATAAGGATACAGGTTGACCCACTGTAACAATGAGATGTACAAGAGACTATGTTGAAAATGAACTTTACAACTTGGGAAGGGAGGAGTGAGGGAGGTGGAAAGGGAAGGGATGATAAAGGGAAAACAAAGGTAATGTACTCATTACCTTACTCATATAACTGTAACCCCACTGTACAGTATTTTTATAATAAAAACATATTTAAAAGATGAGTTAGCAGCATTTTCTCTTAATATTTTTTAACTCTTGGGAAAATTATTTTCACCAAAGAGAAAGACTTTCTTTTTATGGTTTAAGGCACTGGGTAAGTTAGGGAAGGATTTCAAGAGCTTATGGGTAGTGGTAAGTTCTTGTAGAATAAAGTTTCTATGCATGGAGAAGAATGTCAGGATTCCACAGTTTTTCTTAAGATATAACTATTTAATGTGAGGAATCAATTTCCTTATATTATCTTCCTTTACAGTTGTCTACTTTTCTTCTTTATTTCAGAAACACTAGGGACACTTGTAAAAATGGCTGTAATTAGTTACTTGTTGTGTTTAGTTTTGTAAACAGCAAGACTGGAAAGATTTAAATAAGAAGAAACTACTCAAAATATAATCATTGTATCTTATAAATTATATCATTAAAAAGTACCAGAGCCTGGCACCAGTGGCTTATAACTGTAAGCATAGCTAATCAGGAGGTTGAAATCTGAGGATCATGATTCAATGCCAGTCTATGCAGGAACATTTATGAGACTCATATCCAATTAACCACCAAAGGCGGGGGTGAAGGAAGACAAATAAAAGTGGTACTGTGGCTGAAGTGGTAGAGCACTAGCCTTAAATACAAAAGTTCAGGAGCAGCACCCAGGCCCTGAGGCCCAGGACTGAACAACAACGAAAAAGTACTAGAGCCTGTAATCCTAGTCAAAGAACAGAGGATCCTGGTTTACCTATCATCCCCAGTGACACAGAGAAGCACAAATAGGGAGGATCACACCTCAGGCTAGCTTGGGCAAAAAGGAAGACCCTACCTCAAAAATAACCAGAGTGAATGCCTAGCAAGTGTGAGGTCCTGGGTTCACTCCCCTGTATCATCAGTAAATACCAATACATAAAAAATTCCAGAGCCCAATTAAAGTTTGTCAAACCCAGGCCTGATACGGTGGATCATGAATGCCAGCTATTCTGATGGTGGAAATCAAGAAGAGAACTGTTTGAGGGCAGCCTGGGCAAAAGTTAGGAATATCCTGTCTTAACAAGCCATTTAGATGTGGCAATGTAAACCTGTAATTCCACATAATACCGAGGCATAGATAGGAAGATCCTAGTCCATGGCCAGCATAGGCACAAAGCTAGATAGACACTCTGTCTGAAAAATAACTAAAATACAAAGGGGTCCCAGGAGGTAAGACTCAAGTAGTAGAACCCTTGTCTAGCAGCACTGGCTCTGGTTTAAGGCCCAATATTATCCAAAAAAATGGGAGGGTTATTATCAAATCCATTTTGTTCCTACTACAGGTGTTACTGGATTAATAGAGAAGTCCTTCCAGAGCCAAGCTAGTCAAATGAAAAGAGATACGTGAACAAATTGTCTTACATCTCATACATGCTGAAACCTTAGAGCCATTCTGTGAGTTCAATTATCTCTACGCTTCAGTATTCTAGCAAAATATAAGTAACACTCTAGCTCTCTGATTTGAACTCAGGCCCCCTACTTGTGAAGCAGGTGCTCTACCACTTGAGCCAAAACCCCAACCCCTTTCTTTTTCAGATAAGGTCTCAACCTTGTGTTCAGGTAGCTGGGATTACAGACATTCACCACCACACTTAGCCTGTTTTAAATGTTTATAATTAGAACAAACAGACAGACTAAAATGATTCCCCAGAGGCTATAATGCTTATGAAAGAATTATCTATCTGTATACTCACCAACAGCTTTATTTCCTATTTGCAATTTCAAGAAAAGTGAACCTAATCATAAAATGGCATCACTTTAACACAAAGCAGCATGTAAGAAGTCAAACCATGCCTTCAAATTTCCCCAATGTCTGCAAGCATTGCATTCCCCTACCTATAGGCCATAAGTCTTAGGCTGCGGGGATCAGTTAAAATTATAGAGCCCATGCTTTCTCTCTAGAAAGACAAAGAAAGGTGCAAATTTTTATTTTTCCCATTTAGCTTCCAAATACCACAAAGAAAACCTAAGATTCATTCTTCACCTCATTTCATCACCAAAAACAATAGCAAAGAGAGCTGAACTCTAACCTATGAAATAGAGAGTAAAATAAATGTAGTCAAAGATAAACAAAATACATTAATAAGAGGATAACAAGGAAATATGTATCTTTAGTTGGAGCAGATGAGGTGACAAATAAATTACTACAACTGAAGACTAAATGTTAACTCTAAATTCAAAAGCAAAAAATATGTACAATTTGTTCATGATTTACATTTGTTTAATCCTGGCTAGCTTAATGCCTTTATAAAAACAATTCTCACCTACTCTAATTCTAATTCTTTGTAAATGATTCTCATCTAGTACATAGCTATAATCTATTGGTGATTATTTTGTACATTTCCTCTCAGAAGTTTGACAAATTTGAGAACATTGTATTCACAATACTATCAACACATTGGCAACTAAAACAAGTTAAATTATATTGAAAGCAAAAGTCTACAAAGATTTGAATAAGATTTTCCAATTTATAGAATATTAATGAAATATTAAGAAGGCAACTGAAATTCATAAATAATTTATAATCCAACCTGATGGTAAAATTTTATTGGCAAAGATTTATAATTTATACTTTGGATTCACAAAGACATATTAATGAACTTATTTTTTTATTCACCTAGAAAAATATAATGCCTAGGGATTATGGAGATGTGATAGCACCAAAATAATACCTATACGGCTAATAGTATGAAAAAATAAATGCCATTTCATTGAAAGGAATTTTAGCAAAAGAAATATAGCTTGATGTTGTTCTTCAAAAGAAGAACATTTCATGAGTTGGGTTCTGGTGGCTCACACTTGTAATTCTAGCTATTGAGAAGGCTGAGATCTTAGGGTCACAGTTCAAAGCCAGCCTGGGCAGGAAAGTCTGGAGCTGTGGCTCAAGAGGTAGATCACTTGAGAATAAAGGCCCAGGGACAGTACCCAGGCCTTGAGTTCAAGTACCAAGCACAGCACCAAACACACACACACACACACACACACACACACACACACACACACACACACACACACACACACACACACACACAAACACATTCCTCTTGGAAAGTCTTAAAAGGCAAGAAAAACTTTTTTTACTACAGAGGACAGTAATAAATTTGTATAGTAAGGAAATTAAGGTATTAAGGCACATTCACTAAAGACTTGTTCAAAAAAGAGTAGATATGTTTGTAGAAAGAACAAAGTAGGCTTGAAGCAGCTGGTTTAACTAAAGAAAGAGGCAGCCCTTTCAATCTCTGGATGAATGGTACAAGTAGGATTCACTCTGCTGACATTGCCTTTATAGATAGTAACCCATTCCAGTTAAAGAAAGTAGATATCAAGAAATATGGATATAATTCTGGTTTCCTCCTCCCAGAGAAGTATGCTGCCTATAATAGTCTGCATCACCATATTCTTGCTGATCTAGAAGGATCTTGAGACTCATACCTTATTCTAATCATGAACAGCTCTAATTAGATATGTAAACGACTACATGTTATGTGATATATACTTTACTTTCTAAAACAGGTTGCTTTAGAAGCATTATAAAAATGTGCAAGTTTCATCATTCCAGTAATTCTGTTTCAATATAGAAATGTATCCAGAAAGGGATGGTAGGAGAAAAACAAAGGAACAGGTAACAGTGCTTGACAGGAAATGTACTCATTAACTTACTCATGTAACTATAACCCCTCTGTACACTATTTTTACAATAAAAATGTATTAAAAAAGAAATGTACCCAAAGTCAAACCAGAAGGAACTGCATGAGGAATTCTGTACAAGAAAGTATACATAAATTCTGTCTCCTTTACCTTATGTATGGTATATTCACATGTATATCTTTGGGAGGGTGGGGAGCACAGAATTTGAGGGGATAAGGGTAAAAAAATGCAGCAGTACAGTGCACTGGATACTGTTGAAAGTGAACTATGAAACTCATGGGTGGAGATGCAAAGGAGGGATTGGGAGAGAATAAGGGAACAGAAGACACTGTAAGAAAGGAAACACACTCATTGCCTAATTCATGTTATTGTAATGCCTTTGTACATTATCTCTATAACAAAAAAGTAAATCAAAAAATGAAAACAGAAAGTATGCATAAATCAAAAGGACCTGTAGACAGAAAATATGCTTATAGAATTCCGGTTTAATCTAAAAATATTGGTGCACAAAAACCAGCTTCCACTGAGTAACTTTGACAAAGGTCTTACTCAAAAAATCTAAAGTCTTCTATAAGCAAGTAACATGTTAATCCATAAAAAAAAATAAAACCTGAGAATAGTCTTAATTAACTGTTCATGCTAGACTAGATTATATTAGATTTTCTATTAGTTTTTAAGTTTTAACTTAAATAATTATCATAAAGCAACTTCTCTTGTATCTAGAAATGCTATAGACCACAAACTATCCTTTGGATAGTAGACTAGGAAAGTCAAACCATAAGAGCTTAGGAAACGCATACTAGCAGCATACAGGTAAAAGGAATAGAAACAAAAAGGATTAGTGATTTAGCTTAGTGCCTACCAAGTGCAAGGCCCTGAAATTTGGTCCTCAGCTCTGCAAAAGGGCAGAAAGCAAGTAAGCAAGAGAAAGAGAGAGAGAGAAAGAAGGAAGAAAAGAGAGAAAAGAAAGAAAAGAAAGAGAAAGAAAGAAAGAAAAGAAAGAAAAGAAAGAAAGAAAAGAAAGAAAGAAAGAAAGAAAGAAAGAAAGAAAGAAAGAAAGAAAGAAAGAAAGAAAGGAAGAAAGAAAGAAAGAAAGAAAGAAAGAAAGAAGAAAGAAAGAAAAGAGAGAGAGGGAGGGAGGGAGGGAAGGAAGGAAGGAAGGAAGGAAGGAAGGAAGGAAGGAAGGAAGGAAGGAAGGAAGGAAGGAAGGAAAAGAAAGAAGGGAGAGAGAAGAAAGAAGGGAGAGAGAAGAAGGAGAGAGGACAGAAGGAAGCAAAGAGGGAGGAAGGAATTGAGAGAAAGGAAGAAAGAGAAAAAGAGAAAGAAAGAGAGAGAAAAACACAATATTTAAGCTTAAGAGTATCACATAAAACTAAAGAAAATTAAAGAAATGTTGGCTGAATCCCAAGAAAAATAATCCTTATGCACATATAGGAATGCTATAAATTGTCAGAGAATGTCAGTGATGGAGTTCATTAGTAGATTCATGTTATAGTCAGTGCTCTGCAAATGAAAGGCACTGGATCTTATGCAACCTAAAAGATTAAAATAAAAATAAACATAGCATCTCCCTTCTCTTCAAAGTCATTCTCTTGAGGCAATTTTATTGAACTAGGAGAAAAAGAAAAAGATCATAGGGTCAAATTTTACTTGAACAACCAAAATACAAAAGAAACTCAAGTCTATACAGATGTAGCAAAGAAGTATTATATTTTGGCAGGTGCTCAATCTGCAGCCCACATAATCACATGTTAATGATAGAGTATATTAATTAACATGCATACCTGATTCCCTCAGAACTAAGAAGGAAAAAAGGAAACTATTCCAGAGCATGTAAATGTTCCTACTTTTGATAAATATTTTGATAATATCCTAGATAAGAAGGAAAACGTTTCCAAAAAGTATCCATGTAAACATGTATCATATCATTAAGGACCAAAGGGTTCCTATGCCCAAAATCAAGATTATTTCCAAGAAATATCCCAGTAATTTCTTTTTAATATAAACAATCCAGATTCAGGCAAATGCTTTTCTCTCCTTTTTAGCATGAAAATTATAACGATTATTAACATCTAAAACACTAGACAATGCTAATTTTCTATATTTATTACCCATATCAAGTTTTGCCAAATTCCATGTGATAAAATTTGTTTTCATTTTTAATTCAAGTTGTAAATAAATTTCTCTCATAACATTTTGTAGATAGTTGAATCAGGAGCTAGTATACTTTGAATTTATTGAAAAATGGGAATTCTTCCACCAAACTTCCTAGATAATGCTGTTCAGTGAGTAGTAGTCAAAGATAAATATAGTCATGTGTTAACAGACACACATTTCAACAGAACCAAAACTGAATGCACTTCCAAATCTGAAAACTAGAAGTAAGGTCATAACTAAATTTCTAAAGAAGAAATTTCTAAGTCTTGCTGGTTTGTGATTTTTTTTCCCCAAGTGCATCATAGATCAACAAATACCACAAAAGATGTATATAAATTTTATTTAAACATTACCACCATAAATTGGTTGCAAACTACCAGGTGAACTAGTGGACATTGCTATACTTTCTAAATTGTAGTCTCAATAAAAGGAAATTAATTTCATGTGAGTAGTGTCTAGAATCTGATATCATTACTTTGTTAATGGTTAAATGTTGCACACAAAAAACTGGAAACAATTTAAATTTTTAAATCTTTCAGAAAGTAACAAGGTGAGACATCTTTCAAAAATCTGTCACAATATAAAAGCACGACTGCAGAGTAAATCTTCACTAAAAATTCCTGGACTGTGTTATCACACAATGATAACAACTCCATTCCCAGAAATGGTTACAAAGTCCACACCAGAAATTTTATGACCCCAAATGAATTACATAAAACACTCTCCAAAGCTGATTAGCAACTTCATTGGACTGGAAGCAAGAAAGACAGGCAAAGAGTAAACATTGTTTACAAGTAAGCAAGCAATGTTCAGATAGTTATTTATTAAACATCCCAGTATGGCTATTATTATTTTTTTCTTTCAACTACAACAAAGGACATTATTGATATCTTGTAGTGGGAAATTATTTTAAAACTTTTATAGGAGATGAAATTCATCCAGGAGAATTTATAGTTCAAAGGGGTGATATCAATCAAGATGGACTGTATTCATAAACTGCTTTAAGTGGGAACTCCTTTGTACAACTACTCAAAGATGATAAAATATTTTTAATAAAATAAAGAGTTCAGATATTCTAGGTTGAGTCTACTATGATTTTTTTCTACTCAACTATACAAGGATTTAAAGCTAGCTGTATAAAGCACTATTTTGAAAAAGATAAATATACTTTGATATAAGTATATACATGCATATGTATATAAGATTCTACCTTACTGTCACATTGTACATTTCAAGACCAGGACTGCCTGAGTTTCACCCATTATCTCTATAGCCTACTCCAGAAGCCACCTACAAACCATTGTTTCTCTTAAAACTTCTGACTCTTGCCCAGGGCTATCATTCAGCAAGGTCTCTGTCTATTCCTTTGCTACCCCCTCTCCTTGATCTTACCAACTTTATCTCTTGATCATTCTTAAGTTCCTGCCTACATGTATATTACTTGAACTATTCTCTCTAGACTGTGTGAATTTTGTCTTCTTTCACAACTCTGTAAACTCTTCAGTAAATAACCTCTCTATTTACTCTTTTACTTATCACCAAACTAGCATTATGGCCATGGTTTCCTGGCAGGTTCTCTGCTTCGGACTTATTTCCCATTCTGTACACAACAGGCAATGAGGTCTTTTAATGCCTAAGCATAACTATGTTACACCCTTGCTTAAAATCTTCCATTGGTTTCCACTGGAACTTGAAATAGTCAAATATCTTACAGGCTCACACCTGTAATCCTAGTTACTCAAGAGGCTGAGATCTGAGGATCGTGGTTCAAAGCCATCCCAGGCAGAAAAGTCTGTGAGACTCTGATCTTCAATAAACCACTGGAAAGCCAGAAGTGGCATTGTGGCTCAAGAGGTGGAGTGCTTGCCTTGGGCTGAAGAGGGCAGGGACAGCGCCCAGGAGGCCCAGAGTTCAAGCCCCACGACCGACAAAAATAAATAAATAAATAAAATAAATCTAAGACTTCATAACATGTCTTCTGCCTGCCTCCTTGATTTCATCTCATCTCATTTTCTTCCACTACAGCACTCTGTTGTTTTCTGTTATTCCAATAGAGCAATCTAAAGACCTTGGCAAGAGTGGTGGCACGAGCATGTATTGCTCTAAGATTGGTCTGTCTATGCAAACAGTAACCAAAGCAGAAGGGATTGGGGTTTAACGTAAGTGATACAGTGCCTGTCTAATGAGCAAAAAGGCGTTGAGTTCAAACAGTAATATGAAAAAAAATGTACTTATTATACACTGTGGTTGTGTGTCTTCCCACAAATTGTTACACAGTTGGCTTCCTATTATTCCAATTTCAGCCATAATGCTTCCTCTTCAAACAGACCTCGGTTTTGGGAGGGTTGCATGGCTTAAATGATAAAGGGCCTGACAACCTTTAGAGCCTGCAGCACTGAGTTCAGTACCACCAGAATATTTTTAAAAACGACTTTCTGTTTGGTCATTCTCTGCCATATTATCTAATTTTTCATAGCAGTTATCACTGTCAGAAATTGTCTATGTCTCTTATTTAAATTCCATGAGAACAATGATTATTTGTTTTTCACAAATTCTTTTACTTGTATCTTTGTAGGGACTTTTTAATAAGTAACTAGTTATGGTAACAATACCTCTTTAAATTATGCTGTAGAGGGGGGAAAACATAAATGCAGGATGTCATATATCATTTTGACCAAGAAAGCTATAGAAATTTTACAGGTTTGCTCACAATCCATAGGCTTACCTGTCCTTCCTACACTTGAAACTAGCAGAAAATCATTATTTATAATATTATATACTAGCCACTAAGCATTACTATAGAAATGTTCCCCCATAGCTATAACATTAAAAAGAATAATGCACTATACAATATTTCATGGAAATATTGTGTAAATTTATTCCTACCTCATAAGGCAATCCTAATGAGAGCAGAACCATATTTTGTTAATGCTCTGCAAAAAAAGTTATTGATCTGCTGATGCCATGATGAAAACAACAATGCTTATACATAGAGAAAGTGAGTAAAATCTTATGTACAGGAACATTTAGCAACCACATACAGGTCAGCAATTAATATTACACAGTAAATTTAAAATTAAACATTCTGTTGTTCATACTATACATAATTATACTTATAATCAGAGTCTACAAATGTTTGTAGAACACTAGTCTTTGGACTTCTATTTCTAAAATGTCTATTCTCCTGTGACAACTTCTTTTTTATGTGGTTGTTTAAAACTATGTTGTCTTATCTTGTTGGAGTTCCACCTACCAATAATCAGATTTCATTCCTAATCAGGAAGTGGGGATTAGCAGAACTTCTTTGCACTCTCTTTACCTTTCCTTACAGAAAATCTCCTCTCTGGTTGTGATATTTCAAGGTTAAAACCCTTCCTGAACCCAAGAAATAGGAAACTCTTGGGGCTGTTTCTGTTCCAAAAATGATGCCCATCACAGGAACTACATAACAGTAAAAAATGAATAGGTGCTAGCAAGTTCTTTGTTGTTTTTAGAATTGTTTTTAAATTTTATTTCTCCAAAATCATTTTATGTATTAAAATGTGATCCACTGGTAGGATCTACAAGTTTCAGGACACTTCATAAACACTTTTTAGACTTACTAGTTATTTGGAATTTGGTTGGTTGGTTTTTAGGATTTTTGGGGGGGCCAGTCCTGTGACTTGAACTCAGAGCCTGGACACTGTTACAGAGCTTTTTTCCTCAGGGCTAGTGAGCTAACACTTGAATCATAGCTCCACTTTTGACATTTGGCAATTTAATTGGAAATATGAGTCTCCTGAAACTTTCTGCCCCAGCTTTGAACTGCAATATTCAGATCTGAACCTACTGAGTAGCTAGGATTACAGGAAAGAGCCACTGTTGCCCAACTTATATTTCTTATTTAATGAGTTATACATTTATTAGCCAATCACAGTCTTCCCATTCAAATACACACACATGTGTGTGCACGCACACACACACACACACACACACACACACACACAATGTGTAGGCTTTTAAGTTGGCCTGGCAACCTACAATTTTTCTATATTTTTCCAATAAAGAAAAATTGGAAAGTGACTTATACTTGCTGTATGTCATTACAGGTCTGATTTACAGTTGTTACACATCATTGAATCTAGTGAAAAGAGGATATAAGAGAAATGTCCAAATGCAGCTGCTATTTCCCATTTGTTAAATCCTTTTATTATACCATGTGAGTTCACAGCTGGGAAGTACTATGAAGTGGGAGTTAAGGCAACATATTTTAGCTTCCTGACACTTAGGATACGCAAAGGCTCCAGGAGAAGGAAAAGTTTGGTATAAAAGAGAATGAAAAACCAGGCACCAGTGGCTCACGCCTATAATCCTAGCTACTTGGGAGGCTGAGATCTGAGGATCATGGTTTAAAGCAAGCCCAGGCAAAGAAAGTCCATAAGACTCTTATTTCCAATTAGCCAGCAAAAAAAGCTGTAAATGGAGCAATGGCTCAAGTGGTAGAATGTCAGTCTTGAGCATAAAAATCCAGATACAGCACCTTTGCCTCAGAGGTCAAGACCCTGTACTGTCACAAAAACAAAACAATAAAAATTTGAGACATTTCTAGTAGTATCATTTTTGCACACTAATACAAAATGTATTTATAACTTTAAACTATGTATACTATTATATATCATTATCTAATATAATTAATAGAAAATTTAATATAATTTTATGTGTGGGTTGCTTCTAGTGCTTGAATTCAGAACCTGGACATTGTCCCTGAGATTTTTTTGCTCAAGGCTAGCCACAAGCTCTACTTCTGGCATTTTGCTGGTTGATTTTAGATAAGCGTCTTACAGACTTTCCTGACTGGGCTAGCTTTGAGCCATGATCCTCAGACCTCCTCTTCCTGGGTAGCTGTGATTATTGGCATGAACCACCTATGTCTAACTAATAAGCAAAATTTTTTTGTTGGCTGTGGAACTTGAACTCAGGGAATAGGCTCTGTCCCTGAGCTTTTAGGCTCTAGGATAGTACTCTACCACTTTGAGCCACAGCTCCACTTCAAGTTAATTGGAAATAAAAGGTTAATTGAAGGTTAATTTGGAGATAAAAGTCTTACAGCCTTTGAACCACAATCTCAGGTCTCAGCCTCTTGAGTAGCTAGAATTACAGGCATGAGCCACCAGTGCCTAGCCTATACATTTTTAATATACACATTCTGATGAAATTTTAGATAACAAAAACTAGAGACAAAAGAAACTTAGCAATTGCCAAGACCCAAAATTTTGCTTGCAGCAAAGATATGAGAATGGTGATTTGAAGCCAGCTAAGATAGAAAAGCCCATGTGACACTCATCTCCAGTTAACCAATGAAAGCTGAAAGTGGAGCTGTGGCTCAAGTGATAGTGCACCAGGTTTGAATAATACAAGTGTCAAATTCCCAGTATTGATGCAAAATAAAAAATAAAAATATTAAGGATTTTAGTTTCTTCTTAGTGCTAAAAATAAAAGTATTTTGCTTGAAACTAGAAAATTAACATCATTATGCTTTGTATTTTGATGATTAAAAGACAGAATTTAACACAAGAGAACTGGCTAACACTCTGTATTTATTTGATGTGTTATTTCTGCTTTAGAGCAAAGTCCTGCAGTCTGACTCTGTGATACTCAGGAGCATTGATGTCCTTTTACAATTACTATATAGGAACATGAGAAAAGTTTTATTATATTCACAAATTATAAATACTAGCATTTACTTATTGAAATAAGGAAATTGTGATAGTTATCCATTTATACATTTTCTTGACTGAATTTTTCAATATGAATATAGAATCACTGTTTCATCATACCTATTTTGTGATAGTATCAAGTTCATCTCATTTTATTTAAGGATTCAGAGACTAAGAAACCAACTCTCTCCCATACAAAAAAGACAGAGAGAGAGATACATACATACATATATACATACATACATAGATACATAGTACATAGATACATAGATAGATACATAGACAGATAATTAAATAAAGTATTTTTGGTCAAGTGGACCTAGCAGTGGACATAGAAACAAACCAGTTTCCATATTTTGTTGTTTTGTTCCAGTCATGTGGGGCTTGAACTCAGGATCTGGGCCCTGTCCCTGAGCTTCTTTTGCTCAGGGCTAGCACCCTACCACTTGTGCCATATCTCCACTTTCAGCTTTTTTATGGAGATAAAGAGTTTCATTGCCTTTTCTGCTGATTAAATGGAAATAGGAGTCTCACAGACTTTCTTGCCTGGGCCAGCTTGGAACCCTGATCCTCGGGTCTCAGCCTCCTGATTACAGAAGGGATCTACCAGTGCCTAGCTTCCAAGTTTTATAGTAATTATATTCCCCATGGCTGTTTTATTACTTGAACACAAATAACTCTGATACCATTAATTTTGAACTTGCCCTAAAATGTCTATTTATTACTAGGACATACTAACAAACTTAGTAGCCACAAGCATATTGTAAAAGCTCACCATTCTTTGCTGAGATGACAGAACACTGTCCCAGTCAGCATCTTGTTGAACGGTATTGACAAGTGTTGAGAGCTCCTCAGAGTGAGGTTTGTTGTGCATTATGGGGTGCAGAGGCAGATGGGAGGCCACATGTTGATCACTGCCTTCTTCTTTTTCCCTTGAGGTCAAATCCTGGGTCATTGTTTCCTCTCCATCAGCTGCACAGGCAAATGGAGAGGTGGCTTGCTTGGAAGACATTCTTCTGCAGAAGGAAGAAAACCCCAAGCATTAAAAAGGGGAAATCAACATCAAAAGATAAGCTATGCCTTGCATTTAATTCATTCAGAGGGGGGAAAAAAAAGAAAAAAGAAATTCTCAGAACTTAGAGATATTCTAAATCAGTAGTGAGCCACTTTAAATTCTTGGCTTATCTATTCTACTTTCCCTCTTTGCTTTTTTCAACTTAGAAAATGTTTTCCCAGTAATTGTCTTATCCAAATCAAAAAATAAAATTTTTAATAGTAAATTTTCATCATGTACAACATATGTGTACATCTTTCCTCCTAGTTTTCCCAACTGGAGTATAAGCTTTTTGAAAGTAAATTGGCTGGGAAGGTAGCTCAGTGTTAGAGTGCTTGCCTTGCATTCATGAGGCCCTGGGTTTGATTCTTCAGCACCACATAAAGCTGGAAGTGGTGCTGTGGCTCAAGTGGTAGAGCACTAGCCTTAAGCTGAAGAGCTGAGGGACAGTACCCAGGCCCAGAGTTCAGGCACCACGACCCACCCACCCACACCCTGCCCTATATACAAAGTAATTAGGCTGATGATTAGCAATGAAATGAATGAACTATCTAATGAGTCCGTTTTTGTAGCAAGCAAAACTATCCAACTTTCTCCTATGGTTTATATAGTAACAAAATAAATATATGTTCAAAAATATAATTAGAGTAAATAATCTACAATGAAACTCTTAAGCAAATCTCATACTTACTTATTACTTTATACCTTGCATTATGAATGACAGGACTAACAGTGTCATTTTGAAACATATTTAAAAAGCTTCCAAAACAACATTGAACATTCATTTATATAATCTACAAATAAACATCTATTATACTCTGTATGACATGGTCTTCATTCTGTGCTGTTATATGCAATCAGAAAATCAAGATTATTTAACAGAATTTTGAAACTTTTGGAATATCACTTTATCAAGATGAATTTCTTAGCAAAATGGTAAGTAATAAAACCTCTAAAAGTTATACCTTAACAAAAGAAACCATTTTTTCTAAAACTTTATATTGTTTTTCATTTATTGAGTCTCTAGCTCTAAAATTGCTGTGTAATAAAAGGAATAAATCCTCTACCTTAATTGCTCTTTAACATTAATTGATTTCATACTATTTTTTAATGCACAAATCAGTTAACATAGAAAACCACATGAGCATTTTTCAAATTAGCAAATCATTAACTTGCTAGTACTGTTTCCACAGACAAATAAATACTGATTAAAGGGTCTAGAAATCTGAGATTAACAGTTAAATTTACAAATCTGTCACATGCTTTCATGAATATTGCAGTGAAGGAAATATCAAGTGCAAAGAAAAATAATTAAGTTAATTCCAATTTAAACAGTAGTTTTTATGTAGCAGCCCATGTTTCACATAGGATTTAACAGCTAATGCTAAATTTCTCACAATTAATGAGGGGGCTCAGATTTAGTATCCTACAGTGAAAAAAATTAATATAAGATCAGCTTATCTAATTATGCATAGTTCTAAATAAAAGTATTACAAGCTTTTGAAGTGCTTTGAAACATATTAAAATGCTGATACCTACTTATAATAATCATTCTACAAATAATAAAAATTTCATCTATTAGAATTGATAGTAAAAAATAAGATGAGGAAAGAGACTGCAGAAGAGTGCCTATATTTTCTTTGAGAAGAAAAGAACTGAATGTTTAAAGTGTGTTATATTTTTTAAAAAATCATACAAATGCATTTATGAGCACTATCTATTAGTACTTAAATGACAAGTGCACACATACATGAAAAAATGATTACCAAATGATGCTTCTTAGTATACAAAAATCATTACAGAGCTTACTTTACCAGCCCCATCAATACTATAGTAAAATCAGGCAAATTATAACTTTTGTAAGTTTACCAAGACCTATCTAAAAATAACAGTGTTTTCATAGTTCAGATAATGGATACTTACCAGTTATGTAATCACTCATATTTTTAAAGCAAAAGAATTAATTTACTGCTTCTTTTTAAAACAGCTAAATAAAATTGAAAGTCATGATCCAAAATTCAGAGTGACTTTAGCTCCCCTCTACAAATATCCTCTTATTATAAAGTGAATTGTCCCTTACCAATAGCAGTAACTGTGATTGTTGCTTTAGTATAAATTAATCATGACACAAAACCCAAAATGAAAACAGTCTCTTAAACATAAATTCAACTAGAAACTGTGCCAGTGAACAATAGTGCACAATCCTAATTAAACACAACCGTGCAGCTGTAAAAATAGACTAAATCTGTCCAAAGCTATGAGTTGAGTTTAAAGGCTGGTTTGTTAGAGTGTTTTCTTAAGGAAGGCTGGGTCCTCAGTCTTAATCAGCCAATAAATTATTTCCTGCAATTACATTAAATAGAAAATTATCTTCAAATGGGGAGTGTTAATTGAAAATCAAAATTCAGAGGGAAGTTTAGAAATTACACGCTGAATACAATTAGTGAGGAAAGGCTTCACCTCTACTTCATCAACAGTCTTCTGGTGATTCCTCCAGTGACCATTCAGGAAAGCTACTTATTTATAGCATCACACAGTTTGACTTTTATTTTGCATCTACAAATACAAATGTGTGTCAAGGTTGCAAATAGAAGATAGGCTGCCAAAAAAAAAAAAAAAAAAAGACAAAAAGCAGTAGTCTGATCGTCATCTTCAGTTCACACTATCATTAGGGAAATGGACCATGAGGGAGGTAGAAAACAATGGCTAGCAACTAAGGAAAATACATTCAACTTTGAAATTCCTCACTCTAGCAAAGAAACGAATGTCTCATTCCAAGAATACCTTTCTATATTGAACATATTTGATTTCATTTGTTCATTTCATCACATTTCTTAAATATGTTATTCAAGGAGGAAAATGATTTATTTTTATTCTTTTAATAAATAAAACTTTGAGAATTCCTGTAGATAAAATTGTTATTTGGCTTTTTAAAACTCTTTTTATTGTTATCTTTGTTGTTATTTTGTTCTAGGTGGGGAGGTTCTTTAAGATAAAAAAATGTATAAAATTTTACACAGTTTATTAATTAAATCTTAAATTTACTATCAGATTTGACTTTACTAGGTGTTTTACACAATTATGTCATATAATTATTCAATTTAGTGGTGGTATTATCATGTATTCCCTTTCTTAAGCTATCATTTTTAAAATATTTTATTAGATGCATTGAATTAGAACCTGAACAAACATTTTTCTTTACTATAACCACTTCACCATAGTTATTTTCCTTTAGAAACTCATACAGTTTATGAGGTTTTAGAAGCTCAAATATAGCTTATGAATTAATGTTTTTAAACACAACATGGATTGTTCATACTTATTTTTAATCCTTATATCAGTGATTTTTTATTACAAAAATCTTCATCTCCTCCCAATATAGTAGAGTAGCACCCTACCCTAGCTGGTGCCATATACAACTAATAAGGAAAAGAAAATTAAAATCTTTATGAAAACGGTCAATTTCTATATGACTTACTTTGTTTTATTTTTGCACTATTATAACTTAAAATCATTCAAATGAATTGTTTTTTTTTAATTTGTATTAAAAAAATCTTCCTAGTTATACCCCCTGAAAACAGGGGTTTATAATGGAAGTGCTGACACAACCCTAACTAAAGCAGCGCAAATGTTGCCGCTATAATACACAAAATCAAGTTCTATTATTCTAAACTATCCTCGCTCATGGGATTTTTCTTTACTGTGCTCCCAGCCAAACTGCTGAAGCATGAAAAATTTAAATGCAATCAAATGCGCCCAATTCTACTTTACTAGAACAAGTGTCTACAGTGGTACAATCTTAAAAGGAGATGCAACAGATTTGTTTGGTGTTTTTTTTAACTGTTTATTTATAATACAGTGCATTGGAGATAAAATAAAAGAGGAAATTACACTCACATGGTACCAGTGTATTGACTACACAGAGTACATTATAATCAGAGAGAAAAACTACATTGTCAACTTATCACATTGGTTAAACAAAATGGTTTTCTGGGGCATAGCTATTACCAAGTAAAACCACCAAAGAGAATTAAACATCTTTAGGACACATAAAACTAAAGTTCTTTTATGTGCTCACCAAATTTGAATTGTCTCTGCCCAACAGACCAAGTGACTCCCAAGATGCCAGAACATTGGGAAGAACTTTGGATTTAGGACCTTTTTTAAGTGAACTTGTTGGAGATAAGTACTTGCAAACTAATAATGTTCTCCAAGAAGTATAAATTCTTCTGAAAAGTAATAATCATTCTACTCCTACCCCCAGTATAAAATCTGAATGCTTAGATCATGAGATCATTACAAATTAATTTAGACAATATTCTGTTTTTAAACAAGAAATTAAAAAAATTTGGTTCTATACATTAAGTTCCTTATGTCATATAACTCTGTAATTTAGACCCTTTTTGATGTAATGCCACTGTTTTTTTAGAGGAGTTATTTGTATGCCTTTTTTGTCTGTGTCTGTTCTTCAGCTTGAACTGAAGGCCTGGGTATTCTTCCTATGCTTTTGTGCTGAAGACTTGCACTCTTCTACAAGAGTCACAGCTTCACTTGCAGCTTTCTGGTAGTAGTTGGCAATGAGTCTCATGGTCTTTGCTGCCCGGTCTGGCTTCAAACTGCAATTCTCAGATCTCAGCCTCCTGAGTAGCTAGAATTGCAAGTGCAACCCACCAGCACCAGTGAGTTATGACTATATTTAAATACCCTTAAACTTTCTAATAAATCATAGTCAGATAAAATTCTACTTTCATTCACAAAGAATCTATCTCTCAATTTGCGATTGTACAAAAGAGAAAGTGAGTTTCCTGAAGCAATATTGTTAACTAATTTTTAAAAATATTTTCACCACTTTTATAACTACTATCAAATGGCATTAGCTTTTCAGGTGTGCTACATTTATTCAAAAGAGTCTTATATTTAACATAAAGCAACATTTTAATCATGGGTTTACTTATAGAGAAATTCAATGTTCAGGCCAATATTCACATTTATTTTTGCAGCCTGGCCTCAGGCTAACAAGGTAAATTTATTTCAGTTCAGTAATTCATTCTTAGTTTAATGCTGCACTTGATCTGATTCTGAGAAATAAACAACTAATTTTCCAAAAATATAACACAGTGGCTCTCATTTTAAGGAGCATGAGTAACAGATATGTTCAACTGCCAAAATGCACAATACCCAGGAACTCTTACAAAGAATGCCAGTCCACCCAGCCTAGGGCAAAGAATGATTTTAAAACTCTTTTCCTGTACTTCTAATTCCCACGTTAAGGGATTTGGGGAGAAACTATAAGGAGAACACTAATTCTAGACAGTGAGATGAAGATATTCCTCTTAAAACTTTCTCTGCTTCATTCTGAGAAAGCCTAAGGGTTGTTAGTGGTTCTTTTCTATTTGATGCTGCATTACCCTGTCCTCTTCTTCATGCCACCTCCAAAAGTCACTAGGCTTTTACTAGGCTTTCCTTTCTCTTCTGTTTGTTGAGAAAATTTAGAAAATTCAGGGACAAAGAAGATAACCACTTTCAGAACTCCTTGGAAAGTTAAAAACTTATCTCGCTCCTAGAGTTTATAGCAGCTCTTTCAGAATTGATACAATGAACCAGAGACAATATCTGTTAGAAGTAAATTCACTAATTTCAGTTAGCTGTCAAATCAATAGAAATAAGGCAAATGAAATACACTTGAAGGCTTTGAAGTATGTCTAAGAAAGGACTTAAATTAATGGGCTTTGACTTTACCTAGGCTTTTAATTTTTCACACCAAAGCACCAAAATTGTCTCAAAGGCCCTCTGAGGTTCTTACCAAACAGGAACTACCTGGAACAGATTCCTCTCAAGTCATCAAAGTTTGTGTTTCTAGAGTTTATATTTAGCTGACAATATTGCTGTCACTTTATATAGCTTAAGACTGTTCTTTGGACTAGAGCTCATATGTCTTGGAATGCTTTGACTCATGAATTGTTTCTCCTGATAATGTTACACCATGAACCACCTCTGTCTAATTGGTTAGTATCTGCTGGAAGAAACAAGCAACCACACTAAGGCCTGGCCTGCTGACTGACTGCCTATGGAAAACCTATAATTATTACATTTGTCCCTGTGGATCCAGTTTCTTCCTGAGATCAAAACAACTTGACTTCATTTAACCTTTATATGTTTTGCTTGACAGAAATAATATTGAGTTTTCTCAGAGTATATCTACTAGTAGCTTATTAGAATTTCTACTTTGGAAAGCTAATGGCTACATTATATGAATAAAATCAGTGACTTAAGATCAAAACAAAATAATGACTGCTATAAATATAAACAGTGGATTTTAATCAAACTCAGTAGGCTTTACAATTCAACTGAAAGGTCTATGTGGCTTGAGTGCAAGAAAACGGTCCACAATAATAATATAATACATTTTTATATGTTCTGTTTGTCTTTTTATAAAACAAGAAAACATTTTTTTACCTAATCATGAACAAATCAAACATAAGGAAATATAATTGGCAGTACATGGTTGTCTTATTTCATTCAAAAACAGACAAACTCATATCAGATGTTCTCTTTGAATCTCCTCTTCAGAACAAATTAGAACTACAATTTTCACAGTGAATACCAGACATGTATTTCTTAACCTAAAACCAGTCTACTAATATGGAAGGACAAGAATAGGACAACTAGCCCAATTATGAACAAAAGTCGTAATCCAGAACAACTCCGAAAGCATAGAAGCTATCATTTTATTTGTTTCTATTCTTGCTCTATTTTCATCCTTTATTTGTCCAGAAAAATAAAAAGTGAGATTATAGCGATTGTTTCAAAATATAAAAGTTTTTACATGGCAACGCCTAACAGAACTATGTAAAGAAGCTAATCTCTGAAGGTTTCCGTAGCCTAATAAAGCTTCCCAGAAATTCCCACTTCCATGTAATGAAATGAGGGATACATTTCAGGTTACTTTCACAGAAGGACAAGAAGAGGAAAAGAAGCAGTAGAAGAGGAGGAAACAAAAAGGGATAGGGGAGGAGGAAACAACCATGGCTTTGCAGTTCATTTTTAGTTTGTCTACTTAATGAAAACCTCATTGTACAACTCTGAAAACCATTTCCAGCAGGCAAAGTATTTCTGATTCAGCAGAGGTTACACAAGCATCAAAGCAGTTAAATATAGGTGCCAAGCCACATTGCCAGGAGCTCTTAGTACTGTGAGTTAGTGTTACCTGACAGCTCAGTGAATATAAAATTACTTGTTTCTCCAATTGAAGACAATCAAATTGTCACCTTCCATTGTAATAATGCACAACTAGTGATCAGCAAAGTGCAAACATAATTACCATGAAGAAAACAAAAAATCAAATCCAAATCTCTCTACAGAGTAAACACATCTATCTGGCTTCCCCAAAAAGGGCTGCATTTTAATCCTGACTGCTGTGATACAATCTTTATGTTATTTAACAACAAGAGTTATTGGTCTTATATCAAATAACAATGAAAAACAACAAGAAAGACTCATGAAAAATGAATACAAATATCAATAAGAGCACTACAACTTTCAGAGACAGTGTAAATGTGTATGAATTATATCACTGCAATGTAGACGCTTAACACCAAGTATATACAACAGTATGTCCATTATTTAAAAAAAAATCTCACTTCCTGACATTATCTTCTAACCTAGAAACTTTCTAACGATTGAGAAGGACAAGTAGAATCAACTTAAAAGCTTTTGTCTTGATTAACATACACACAAAATTTTTCAATAAAATACTTGCAACCCAAATCAAATAACACATTAAGAAGATCATACATCTTCTTGTCTTGATCAAATTGATTTCATTCTAGGGATTCAAGGATGGTTCAACATATGTAAATTAATAAAACACAGAACATAAGCAGAATAATGAGAAGAGAGTCACATGATCTTTTCAATAGATGCAAAATTCAGAATCCTCTTATGATAAAACTCCTGGACAAGCAGGAATAGAAAGAGCATACTTCAACATAATAAAGGCTATAGTTGAGGGCTGGGAATGTGCTCAGTGGTAGAGTGCTTGCCTCGTATGCATGAATCCCTGGGTTGGAGTCCTCAGTACCACATAAACAAAAAAAGCCAGAAGTGGTGCTATGGCTCAAGTGGTAGAGTGCTAGCCTTGAGCAAAAGAAGCTCAGAGATAGGCTCTGAGTTCAAGCCCCAGGACAGGCAAAAATAAAAATAAAAAAATAAGTAAAGCTACAGATGAGCACTGGTATCTCAACCTATAAATTTAGTTACTCAGGAGGCTGAGAGCTGATAATCAAGGTTTAAAGCTAGCTAGGACAGACAAATCAGTGAAACTCTTATCTCTGATTAATCAGCAAACAAATGAACTAGAGGCATGGCTCAAGTGGCAGAGCACTAGCTGTGAGCTAAAAAACCAGGTGAGAGCATGGGAACCTGAGTTCAACTCCTACTACCCACACAAAAACAAGCAAACAAATATAAATGTTATATACAATAAACCTATAGCCAATGGGGAAATATTTTTAAAGGCACAGACAAAAGTGTACTCTAGGGGCTGGGAAGGTGACTTGCCTTGCAT
This sequence comes from Dipodomys merriami, assembly GCF_024711535.1. Lineage (NCBI taxonomy): Eukaryota > Metazoa > Chordata > Mammalia > Rodentia > Heteromyidae > Dipodomys > Dipodomys merriami. The sequence goes on along the minus strand of NW_027203493.1, from coordinate 30,158,486 downwards.
GCATGAGGCCCTGGGTTCAATTCCTCAGCACCACACAAGCAGAAAAAGCTGGAAGTGGTGCTGTGGCTCAAGTGGTAGAGCACTAGCCTTGAGCTGAAGAGCTGAGGGATAGAGCCCAGGCCCAGAGTTCAAGCCCCATGACCAACCAAAAAAAAAAGTGTCCTCTTGTCATTCATCATTCTTATTCAATACAATGTGTTATAGCAATAAGGCAAAAGAAAGAAATAAAGTGATACAAATAGAAAAGGAAGAAGTCAAATTACCACTATTTGTGGATGATATGTTCCTATACTTAAAACTGTGAATATAATTATACTCTACTACTAAAAGCAATCTATAGAGTCTAAAAATTGCAGTGTTATTCTTCATAGAATTTACCTATCAATTTAAAATTTACATGAAACTATGAAAGATCCCAAAATACACAAATCAATCCTAAGCAAAAAGAGCAATGCTAGAGCAGTTATAATACTTTTCTTCGAAATATGCTATAGAGCCATAGTAACAAAAACAGAACAGTACTGGCACAGAAACAAGCATATAGGCCAAAGAAGAAGACACATAAATAAACACACAGCTATAGCCAATTGAGCTTCCATAAAACACTTCAACAAGTAGCTCTGAGAAAACTGGATATCCAAATGTAAAAGACTGAAACTAAATCTCACAAATAAACAATTTGAAAACTTTAACATAGACTGAAAACTTTGAAACTACTATGGAAAAACATTAACAAAACACATGAAAATATAGACATAGTCCTCAGCACTAAAAATAGATATAGGCAACAATTTTCTGAATAAGATTCCAATTCCCCAGCAAATAAGAGCAAGAATTGACAAATGGGATTGCATCAATTAAAAAAAAAAAAACTGCACAGCAAAGTAAACATCAGAATGAAATGATAGCCCCAAAATGGGAGAAAACCTTTTCCAGTAATTCAACAAAGACCAATATCTAGAATATATAAAGAGCTAAAAAACTAAACACCAAAGGAATAAATAATCCAAACAATAAATGGGCAAATGAGCTAAAGAAATGGTTCGCAAAAAAGTACAAATTTAAAATAACTACATAAAATGTTCAATGTCTTTAACCACATTCCATCTCACCTCTTTCAGGAAAAAACAAATACTGACAAGGATACATGTTAGGCAAAATAAAACAGACAAAATCATGTTTTCTAGCTGATGGCATATGGTTCACATCTGTAATCTTAGTTATTCAGGAGGCTGAGATCTGAGAATGGAAGTTTGAAGCTGGCCTACGGAGAAAAGTCCTTAAGACTTTTCCAGATGTTGAGCTGTGGCTCAAGTGGTAGAGCATAGCCTTGAGCACAGGGAACAAGGTTCAGGCTCTGAATTCAAGTCCCAAGACTGGCACATACACACAAAATGTTTTCTCTTGTGTCAAATTTAGGCCTAAAAAAAGGACATGAAGGTAAGAGGACTGTTTGAAAAAAAAGGAAAAGCTAAGGGTGACTATGATGAAAGAACTTTATATTTACATTTGCAAATAGAATTATCAACCTCTTAAAATTTGTAATAAATGAATAAAAACTAAAATAGTAGGGAAGAGGGCCATAATAAAAAGCAGGGGAAGGGGTAAATTTGACCAATGCATATTATATTCATGCATTTCTGAATATGGAACATTTCATATTTTACAATGAAACACCTTTGTATAATTACATATGCTAAGAAAAAATTACAGTTTTTATTCTGATTTTTCCTTACAAGAATAAAATTTATGCATATTTTTGGGGGGAGGGGTCCGGTCGTGGGGCCTGAACTCTGGGCCTGGGTGCTGTCCCTCAGCTCTTCAGCTCAAGGCTAGCGCTCTACCACTTGAGCCACAGCGCCACTTCTGGCTTTTTTCTTTTTGCTTATGTGGTGCTGAGGAATCGAACCCACGGCCTCATGCATGCAAGGCAAGCGCGCTACCACTGAGCCACCTTCCCAGCCCAATTTATGCATATTTATAAGATGATTTCTTTGTATGTCCCTCCCCCCAAGGTATAACCCCTGCTTTCACTGTATTTGATGTTGGTATAATTTGTGGAGGGGAAGGGAAACAACGAATTGTTTAAATAAGGATACAGGTGCAACCATTGCAACAATGAGATGTACAAGACGTTATGCTGAAAAACGAACTTTACAACTTGGCGGAGGTGGGGGGTGTAGAGGGTGGGGAAGGGAAATGGGAGGGCAGGGATGATAAGGGGAAACAAAGGAGGAGGCAACAATGCTTGATAAAAAAAAAAATATGTACTCATGCCAGGCACTGGTGGTTCACGCCTGTAATCATAGCTCCTCAGAAGACTGAGATATGAGGATCACGGTTCAAAGCCACCCCAGGCAGGAAAGTCCATGAGACTCTTATCTCCAATAAACCACCAGAAAACCAGAAGCGGCACCTTAGCTCAAGTGGTAGAGCACTAGCCTGGAGCTAAAGAGCTGAGGGACAACTCTCAGGCCCAGAGTTCAAGCCCCACAACCGACAAAAAAACAAAAAAAGAAAAGAAATGTACTCATTACCTTGCTCATGTAATAGTAACCCCTCTGTATGGTATTTTCACAATTAAAAAAAAACTTATTAATTAAAAAAATAAAATGTATGCTTTATTCTCACCTTATAATTTGGCTTTTTCTCATGCAGATTGAAATTCACCTCACAAAACTAATTTTTCATCTCTATTCAAGTTTAGAAAAATTAATAAATATAGGATATACAAATATACACTCAAAACTTCTGGAAAGTAGTATGGAGATTCTTCAAAACACTAAAAATAGAGCTCCCCTATGGCTCATCAATCCCCACTTTTGGGCATTTACCCAAATGACCACAAACAAGGCCACACTAAAGATACCAGCACAACCATGTTCACTGTAGCATTATTTATCATAGCTAATCAATTCAGATGCCCCTCAGTAGATGAACAGATCATGAAGATGTGGTATATATACACAATGGGGTTCTATGCTTCCATCAGAAAGAATGTCATTGCCCCATTCATAAGGTAATGGAAAGACCCGGAAAAAAATATATTAAGCAAAGAAAGGCAGGCACAAAGAAATATAGCTTTCATGTTGTGCCTCATTTGTAATAACTAGACTATGTTTATCATATTCTTAGCAGGGGATCACAATAGCCCAATCGCTAAATTTAAAAAAAGCATATCAAAATGAACTCCAAGAATTGGAAACAAGAGGTTCTTATGTCCTGTATGCAGTTATTTCTATTTTTTTCTTTCTGTTTTATTTTTCTGTATCCTTTGTCTTATATATAAGCTTATCTGATGAATGGAAGGGAAAGAGAATCACAGAAAAGCAAGACAAAGGATGAACTAATGCAGCAATGATACTCACAAGACACTACATTGGTAATGAACTTTACAATCTAGGTGGAAGTGGAGAGTGGGGATTGGTAAGCAGGAAAAATGAGGAGGGGTAACAGTGTTTAAAAAGAAATGTACTCATTACCTTATTTTTGTAAATGTAACTCGCCTGTTCATCACCTTTACAATAAATAAAAATACAAAATATAAAAAAATATATCAAATCACTGAAACTTTACATAGTTCTCTACAGTATAACGATGCCTAAGGTGAAAATAAAAATGAATAGCATTAATATCATGATGTTCCAAACAAACTTCATGTTTCAAAGATATATTAGAAATGTGATTTGGAGCTGGGAAGATGATTCAGTGGTAGAACGCTAGTCTTGCATGCATGAGGACCTGGGTTCAATTCCTCAGCACCATATGAGCAGAAAAAAACTGGAAGTGGTGCCGTGGCTCATGTGGTAGAGCACTAGCCTTGAGCTGAAGAGCTCAGGGACAGCACCCAGGCCTAGAGTTCAGGCCCCATGACCAACAAAAAGAAAGAAGGAAGGAAGAAGAAAGGAAGGAAGGAAGGAAGGAAGGAAGGAAGGAAGGAAGGAAGGAAGGAAGGAAGGAAGGAAGGAAGGAAGGAAGGAAGGAAGGAAAAATGTGATTATATTTTATATCTACTTAACTCAAAGTTTAAAACACTCAAATTTATGTCATTCCTGCCTCTATGGCAAAAAGTCCCATTCTCAAAATACAGTTAGAAGAGTATTTTCTTTCATCAATAATGTCCTGCTCCATTTTTACATTGCATATCTGTTCTAAATATCATCATTTAGCCCCCAAGTGGAATAGTTTGGCAGAGGCAAGGGTGAACTGCACCAAGGTACCAAGGCACCAAGGTGAAAGTACAGTATAGGAAAAAAAAGCATCATAAGATTCCTTGAGCTTGAATCTATAAATAAAAATGCAGACATTGGCAATCTGTTATCTCAGTAATTGAAATGATGTTTTAACCTAGGTAAATGTGAACTAGACACAGTCTTGCTTTTCATTCTTCTTTCTCTGTTCCTCAATTTTATTATAAAAAGATAAATGAGTGTATACAGAGACAGACAGACAGACAGACAGAGAATACATTAAATAGACTGGCTAAATGAGAATGAAAATAAAGATGGGAAGTAATAAGAGGAAGTCTTATCTCTAATTGCAAGTTTTACTATGATTTGAGACCCACAAATTTCACATCATTAAGAGACAGGTTTAGAAGAAAATCTTGAAACACTTGGTCTGACTTTTGTTTTTTGCTGACACAGGGTACCATGAGTTGAATTTTAGGACCTCTCAGTTGCTGAGATTACCTAGTCAGCTGGCATTCTACCACCTGAGGCACACCACTAGCCTATCTTTGTGCTGGATATGTTGAAGTTGGAGTCTCATGGATTTTTCTGCTCAGGATGTCTTCAAAACATGATCCTCTGGATCTTAGCCTCCTGAGTAGCTAGAATTACAAGTGTGAGTCACTAGTGCCTAGTCGATCTGATTTGTTTTTATGTTTATTCAGTATAACCCATGAAGATAGAAATCATGCCTGTTTTGTTCATTACTGGATCCTTGGCACCAGCACAATGTACCACACATTATAGACAGACAATAACACTGAACAGAGGAAAGAGGAATGGACAAATAGAGAAGCAGAAATGAGGCAACTAGTTTATTTTTTAAATTAAAGTAAAAAAGTAAATAGATGATCATAGAAATAACATGTTAGTGCTGTCTGCCTAAACATTATTCTATATACTCTTTTTATCATATAACTCATTAGTTAACATCTAAATCATACAATGATTTTATCTAATTTCCAACACTGAGCTCTTTCATCTCCCTGCTATACAGTGGCCCTCAAATGACAGTGAGGTAGTTACACTAAGACATTTTCTGGAGACTCGTATCCAACAAAGGAACAATGAGTTCATCATTATATTCAATGTCTCATTCATTCAGACCCAAAAATTTAATTTTCAGAATATAAATATTATCTCCATGGCTTTTTTATTCTTGTTCCTCATTGCCAGCCTATCACTAAATGCCATTAACTCCACATTAATACTGCTTCTTAGGTTCATCTTTCTTACCTTTTCATAATCACCTTAGTCCAGGGCTTTATTATACCACACACCTAAAGTCCTATAATGAAATAAAATAACTATCTCATTTAAGTGTCACCCCCTTCAAACTCTTAAACAAGCTACTCTCTTAAGCAAATAAGTCAGTGACTAGCACAGACACATGAAGATCATATTTCTGACCTTGGCATTCAGGATCCTCCATCTAGATCTAACCAATCTTTCTAAATGTATGTTCTAGTAGTAAACATGTTCACCTTCTACTGTAAGTATACTGACACCTATTCAAACTTCACTTACTATTACCTTCAAGCCTTTACCTCATCACTTCTTGCTATCTTTCACCATCTTATCACGAAAACCAACTGGGATTTATTCCATATAATGTGATCCATCTTTTTTGTAATTTCCTTTAGGGAATATTCTTTTAAAATAGGTTTTTATTAACATTCATTCAACATCAATGATTATGCCTTACAACCTTTGAAAATATAAATTATTTTATATTGCATGATTAATTCAATTATTGTATATATTATGTAATTATATATTATACAATTATTGTATGTATATATATATATATATATATATATATAGTTGTATAATCATCTAATCTAATCTTAATCAAAGGATTAGTTTTCTACAAACTTTCCTTCCAGGTCTGAGGATGTAGCTGAATATAATGCTTGCCTAGCAAACCCAAGGTTCTAAGTTCAATTCCCAGCATTGGAAGAAATAAATAAATATAGGACAAAAAAAGGAATTCTTCCTCTCTATTTCTAGATTTGGAAGTATTATAGGTAACAGTTAGGGATAAACAGTAGATGGGGTAACTGTAACCCCTCCTCTGTACAGTATTCTCACAATAAAAAACAAATGAAAAAAACAGTAGATGGGGAAAGATGGAGAGATAGAGAAGAGAGAGAGAGAGAGAGAGAGAGAGAGAGAGAGAGAGAGAGAGAGAGAGAGAGAACACAGAAGCAGAGAAGAGGCAGAGGACTACAACAAATTAAAGCAGGTAATCCCATACCAATCCACTGATTTATTCTAGCCACTCTGACAGCAAAATTGGATGAGGAAATATGTATTTTTCATTCAGTAAATTTTCTAGCAAATGTTTGTTGAGTGTTACTGTGCTTTTTCTCATTGCTTTTCCTGGTTAGCCTAGATAATCAATATTTAACTATATCCTACGTGAACAAAAGTGAACTGAAACAAGAATGCCATGGCCCATTCATTTCATGACCTAGAAAAGTATGGGATGGACCAACTCTGATCAGAGAAGTCACCTCAGACACACTAGTCACAATGGACATTGTTTCAAATGATGTTCCTTCTACTTATATACCTAGTTTAAAAAAGGTGTTAGGATTGCTTTGAGGGAAAAAGAAGATGAGGAACTTTACTTGCACTTAGCATTGAATGGTCTAGGGTAATTTCAGAAAAGGTAGGAGTAATTTAGATAGCCTCTTAAAATCTTACTATCACCTAATATTACATGTTCACTGACTCCTAGGGGAAAGAAATAGAAAAGTTTTATCCATAGGTCATGAATTTTTATAAATTGTAACTGCCTGTAAAAGCTGAAAAAGAGGTTTTTACCACCAACAGAAATTTTTACATTTTTCATATATATCAAATGGTCCACTTTCACGAACAACTGAAGTGTTATTTCTCTTCCCCTCACCCACCCCTTCCTCCCTTCCTTATAGCTATTCACTTTAAATTCTTGCCTGCATTTGCTGGTAATATATTATCATAAATATGAGAACATGAGAATCCAATTGTTTCCATGAATCATTGCACAGAATTGTTTCAGTCATCATTATAAAAGATAAGTATGACTAGCCACTGTCTCTCATACTAAAAGATTCATAACCACTACCTGCATACCTATCAAACTACTGAACTTCTAGTTTTCCTAAGCCTCTGGCATTTGTTATGAGGAAGAATTCTATATTTTTTTGTCATAGACTCCTTCTCATATTATCAGCCCTTCACAGTTTCCCTCAAATTGACTAAGAGTCCTCTGAAAATTTTCTATAATTACCATGGCCAATTTATTGCCTATTTAGATTTCTTTAAAAGTAAATCTTTATTAGGATACATATGCCTAGAATTGGGAGACTGATCCTATTCTTAACAGAATCTAATTCCAGAAGGAAAGTAGGAAAGCTGTGGAATGGTGGGATAGATTAGAGCAGTGATTTAAATCTCAGACCTTTAATTTACTAGATCTGTGAACTTGAGAAGTTACTTAACTCTGAGCCTCCAAATCCATATCTATATAACTAGGGACAAAATATCTACCTTGAAGAATGTGAAGATGAAATTAACATATGTGCAAGTATTCACTCATTATTTGAGAGGTCTGAAATGAATCCTAAATTTCTAATAACTTAATAGAAAAATATTTTGACCCAAACAAAAATAAGTAATAATCCTTCACAAAAGAAATTCTAAATTTTGACAAATAACAACTAAAACTCAAAGGAATGGATGTTTTCTAATTCAAATGTACCTATGCCATGACCCAATACTAAGTAGAACAGTGAATATGGCCATGCAAACAAAGTTAAAAGCTATAGAGTAACAACATGATTCTCTTTACAATGGAAAATTCAGACTATATAGTATCTGCTGATGAGACCTCTATTTCCAAGAACTGCAGTGTCCTGGGCTATAAGTACATAAACCTCCTGCTATTAATTTCTTTTTTTTTTTTTATTTTTCAAACAAAGTAGTCCAAAAATTTTTTAAGTAACCTATTTGCTTGGAAATTTTAAAAATAGAAGCATCAATTACAATCTAAAGCCTATCAGTGCTTAAATTAACTTGACAGTAAATTAAAAAAAAAAAAACATGTCCTATAAAACCCATGAATGCTTTTCAAATTTTGAATGATTACTTTTATTTTGGAGGAATCATTGCCCTCATACATCAGTGATCCCTAGCACTGTAGATGTTTAAAAATGTTACTGGTTTTATGCCATTTTTTTCATTTCAAAGCATATATAAAATCAAATTCCT